>NC_056737.1:620963447-621069196 GCF_019279795.1 Protopterus annectens
GGTTCCACCAAGAAAGTTATTTTCCTGTGCCACTGTTGAGCAGAGACACAGACGTGATCCCCCGGGGTGTATTTCCTATTTTCCATCCTCTCTTCAAGATTTGTCTTGAGTGCTAATGAAGAAATTTGCTTGACATAGATGGTTAGCTTGTTTCAGAGTATAGGAAGTCTCTGGGACAGGAATCTATCCCTCCAGCATGTCCTGTTTATTGTGGTGACAAGGTTTAGGTCCCTAGAGCGTGTAGCTTGGAGGGATTGGGATTTCTTTAGGTGTAGCATGTCCAACAGCTCTGGGTTTGACATAGCTTTATATGTTGGGCAGAGATCACCTCTGAGTAGTAGATATGCTACGGAGTAAAGCTGGAGTTTTTTGAGGCTGCCAGTGTAGGGCATTTTGTTTGAGGCCAGTAATCCTCTTTGTGAGGTACTTCTGTGGCCTCTCCAGCTGCTGCAGATGTTTGTGAGGTACATTCCAAAAGGGGCGTTGTACGCTATAATGGGTCTAATGAGTGACGAGTAGAGGGTAACAATGACCTCTTTTTTTTTTTTTTTTTTTTTTCCTGGATGAGAACACTTTTATGATGTGTGCCGCGTAGAAGGACTTCCTGACTACTCTGGCTGTGTGACTATCAAAGGCTAAAAGCCCTATCCCTCTACTCAGTTTCATACAGACTCCTTAGAGGTGACCTCTGTCTGGCATACAAGGTGATCTCGGACCCCACCTTGATGGGACTGCTGCATATCCACAAGTCAAGCTCCACTCGAGTAACCTGCACACGTGGCCTCAACCTAGTCTGTGACATCAATAGGACTTGTTGGTGGGACTGATTTGTGTCCCAGAGAATCCTCCAACTGTGGAATAGACTCTCTCTCCACGTCAAGCAGAGTACCTCTTTAGCCTTTTTTAAGTGCAACCTGGATAACTGGATGGTAAATAGAAAATACATCCTGGGGATTCCACCAGGCAGGGGCATCGGGTGCGGATTTGTCTAAACATGGGCTAAACTCTTGGCTAGACTTAAGGGCCTCAGGGCCAATAGCCTAGTAACTTCCTATGATCCTAAATTCCAAAACTGACCCATTTAACTACACAAAACACATTTGTAGATGCTTCCCACTCAAAATCACACATGCACAACACAAACTATCCTCTTAGCTAGCCCTTACTGTAATACTAACCAGAAAATACATTCCTACCCCAAAACCGATCCACTTGCCTGTTTTGGGGGGGGGGGAGATAACTTCTCAGCAACACTGACATTTGGAAAACTGCATGCTCAGTAAAAACACTACAAAATTCACTTTGCCAAGCAAAGAACATTTGCACACAGACGTAGTAGCGTTGTACTCAAACATCCCCCACAGGGAAGGTTTGGAAGCGTTAGAACTGTTTCTCAACAAGCATGCTAAATTCAATGTTTTTAAAACTGAAAGGCTTATAGCTTTAACCACAGTGGTTCTAAAAAACAATTTTTTCTGCTTCAATGGAGCCATCTACCTAGATTCCAAGGTGGTGACGATGGGGTCCAAAATGGCCCCCTCTTTCGCCAAACCTAGTCCTCAGCACATCGGAGACTTTGACCCATATACAAGGCTTCCATAAAGCCCACTTATATCATCGTTTTATTGACTATATTTTTTTCTTGTGGGAGAGTGACAACACCGAGCTGGACACCTTCCTTACAGCATTCACAAACAGCATCCCATACCTAGACTTTGTAGTCTCAGGACGTGGGACCCACATTTCCTTCCTTGATACTCAGTTAACCATTGACCCCAGCACTGGAAGCCTTGCCTCCAATGTGTACCGGAACAGGAACAACTTCCTGGATTTCAAAAGTCAGCACCCCTTCTTCATGAAGAAGAATGTACTCAAAGGGCAGTACATCCGCCTCTCCAGGATCATCCCTGACGATGATACCTTCTTCAAGGAAAGCCAATTCCTTTCAAAAATGTTCATCCGCAGACATTACCCCAAACAGCTAGTAGCAGATATCTTTCAAGAAGTGGCCTCCCATAGATCAGACAGACACCCACAC
The DNA here is from genome assembly GCF_019279795.1 of Protopterus annectens. NCBI lineage: Eukaryota > Metazoa > Chordata > Ceratodontiformes > Protopteridae > Protopterus > Protopterus annectens. Next base: position 620,965,486 of record NC_056737.1, read on the forward strand.
ATTCTTACTCATGGCTTCACCCCCCTGGGCAACCACCAGAACTACTGAACCCAAGAACAGAAACTGTAGATCTGAAGTAGGAAGACTTCATTTGTCTGCAACCTGTGGGATTCGGATCCGACATCGGATCCGAGCCGGCAATTCATAAGCTTTAGGATCCGAGCTCCTAGCTCCTCCTTTTACCCATAATCCCCTGCTAAGCCCTGACTGACCTCAGATTTCGTTTGCTGCGTTCAGTAGCTGACGGGATTTTTCGAGCTCCATAGCAAAGAGATTTGGTGAAATATTTTTGACTATATTTCCTTTTTATACTTTAGCAGAAATTAGTGTGTGTTTGATTAGGCTTTCCTCCCTTCTTTTAGTTAACCTTTCTTGGGTGTTCGTTAGTGTGTGTTAGTTTTGTGTGTGTGTGTGTGTGTGTGTGTGTGTGTGTGTGTGTGTGTGTTTTTTTTTTTTTTTATTTTAGGCCCTGTTAGGGCGTAGCCATGTCTAAAGCCCCCAAGGCTATATTTTCTAAATGTACCGAGTGTGGCCATAAGCTTTCCCCGGCTGATGGCCACACTCGGTGCGTTAAATGCCTGGGGGTTGAACACCTTTCATCTGGTTGTACCATTTGTGCAGGGTTCAACCCCCGGGCTTTAAGGGAGCGGAGGTCGAAGTTGGTTCTGGCGGGACTTCTCCCTTCTGAATCGGCTTCTGCCTCGGCCCCTGCTACACCAGTGGCTACTTCGGTCTCCCTTCCTCCGGCAGGGACTCAATCTCCCGCCAAGAAACCGGAGGATAGGGAGACCAGGAGGGAAAAGGAGAGGCACAGGGAGGGGCACCATAAGCGGCGGGCCGAGGCCTCTGTCTCGGCCCCCCCCCGCCTAAGCGTGCCTCCCGTCTGGCTTCTAAATCTCCTCCTCCTCGGCTCCGATCCCCTCTGTTCTCTCCCGGACCCAAGGAGGTGGAGACTAGACCTTCGTCGAGGATATCGAGGCGACACTCTAGATCCGCCTGGGTGGCCTCGTCTAGGTCAACCTTTTCTATGTCGGATGCTGATATGGACCGGATGATGAGGCGATTCATCCAGGCCCAGATGCAGATGGGAGTGCTCCTGGCTCCCCCCCCCCAAATCCGGGAAGGGCCTCAACCCCTTTTTTCACCCCCATAGCTACTTATCCGACCTGACTCCCAGGTTCGGAGCTTTCGGAGCCGGGCAGCGTTGGACCTGGGGGTGGGTCGGATCCGACTGGTCGGCGCACCCCTGATCCGATCCTCCCTTGAGTGCTTCGGGTACTTCGGACCCGACCTCTCTGAGCCATGGGCCTAGCCTCTGATCCGAGGGAGCCGGTGTCTCTTCGACTCCGTCTAGGTCGGAGCGCACCGGTCTCTCGGATCCGACTGTCTTGGCTCCGGTTCTGATCCATTCATCGGATCCAAGTGGGGGTCGGCTCTCGGGACTTAGAGAAGTTGGCTCCCCCTCGGCCTTTTATGTTGTGGAGAGGGTTCTGTCGAGGACATCCGGACCCCCGGTCCCTGTCTCTGCTCCGTCCCGCACTCCCTCACAGCTGGGCCAGGCTCCCATCAGCCGGTCTCAGGGACAGCCCGCCTCAATGTTCCAAGTGGTTCCTTTGGAACAACTGGTTGCTGGCGAGGACTCCTCGGACAGTCCCCCCGAGGAAGTGCCTCGTAAGCATAAGTGTAAGAGGAGGCACGTGGACTCCCCCGAGTCTATTACTGAAGACACGGACTTGGAGGAAGGGGAGGGCTCCCCAAGATCACCCCCAGAAGATGTCTCCTTTGGAGACATTATGGAAATGTTAACGATCGGGGGGGGTGGTCTGCCCCCAAGGCCTCCTCTGACGAGTCTCTGTTCTTGGAGGCATTTGAGGCGGGCCCGTCTACCTCTTGGGTGTCCCCTCCTGCCGACCCTCTGGTGGATCTCATTGCCAACAGAGCGTGGAAGGACCCGGACACCATAGAGCCTGTTCCCAAACGTCCGGACCGCATTCTTAGTCCCCCATCAGACCGTACACATTGGAGTAAGGGACCCCCAGTAGATGCCATGCTGATGGCTGCAGCCACAAAGAGGGAATTGGCTCAGGAGAGTCCCTCTATGCATCCCCCGAGCAAGGAATCCCGCTCGATGGATCGTATTGGGAAGCGAGTCTTTAGTTCAGCAACCTTCTCCCTGAGGGCGCTGAACTATATGGAACACGTGATCAGGATGCAGCGAGACCTGATTAAGGAATACGCTGCATCTCCCCCAGAGTCCATTTCGGCGGAGGACAAACAAGTGTACTCCACCCGTATGGCCACTCTCAGAGCGGTGTCTAATACTTCTATGCGCAATAGAGGGAGCCGCTAGAGCTAGCGGATCGGGCCTTATGAGATGCCAGGCCTGGCTCCGCCAATGTCACTTCGCGGAGCCCATCAAAGCGACCTTCGCGAGTGCCCCCTTCGATGGTTCTGCCCTTTTTGGCAAAACGGTTCGCGAAACGCTTGTCCAGAGCGAAAAGGACGGGAAGCCGCTGTCTGCCGTCGGAGTCCGCTTCTCAGCTCCCCAGAGGTCCTTCTCAAAGAACCAAAAGGGACAGAAGAAGATGTGGTTCTGGAAATCGCAGCAATCCCAACCTGCTCCAGACAACCAGTCCTTCCATGGCAGAGGACGACAGGGAGGTCGCCGTCCTAGAGGCAGAGGGGCTCCTAGGAACTTTGGGTCCAGAGAACCCTTCTCTGACAGACCCACGCAGCAACCCTGATGGGTTACCCAGCTGCTCCTCTCTGGAGGCAGTCGGCGGGCATTTTTCGAGGCACCTGACATCATGGGAGTCAATCATGTCAGACCGTTGGGTGCTTCGAGTGATATCCAGAGGCTATTCAATCCCCCTTCACAGTATTCCCAGATCCAAAAACCTCCCCGATGTACCACCCGATCAACGGGAGGTAGCAACTGTGGAAATCGCGCAGCTGCTAACAAAAAGAGCCATCCAACGCATCCCCCGAGATCAGACCGGATCAGGGTTTTACTCCAGGTTCTTCTTGGTGCCAAAAAAGACGGGGGACTTGAGACCGATCCTTGACCTGTCACAACTGAACCTGTCTGTAACCAAGCAAAAGTTCCGGATGGTCACCTTACAATCTATCCTCCCCCTTTTGCGGGAGAACGATTGGATGTGCTCTATAGACCTCAAGGACGCGTACTACCACATTCTCATGGACAGACGGTCCAGGAAGTTCCTTCGCTTCCGGCTGGGAGCCAATCACTACCAGTTCAGGGTCCTTCCCTTTGCTTTCACCTCTGCCCCCAGGGTGTTTACCAAGGTACTTGCAGTGGTAGCGGCCCACCTGAGACTCCAGGGAATTCAGGTGTTTCCAAACCTGGACGACTGGCTCCTTGCAGCGTCATCAAGGCATCTACTGTGCTCAGCCAGGGACTTATTTCCTTCACATAGCCCCTCGGCTGGGCATCACCATAAACCGAGAAAAATCTTCCTTGGCCCCCACACAGCTTATAGATTTTATAGGAGGAAGATTGGACACAAGAAACATGCGGGCATTCCCCACTCCAGATCGACTGTCCAACCTGAGGTGTCATATCACGGCCATCTTAGAACCAGCTCCGACTGCAGCTATGGTCCTGAGGGCCCTAGGTTCAATGGCGGCAGCCATCCCACTCCTCCTTCACGCTCGGCTACACATGCGGATTCTTCAATGGACCCTCCAGGTCCAATGGTCCCCGCTTTACCTTCCTCTCAACAGCCCGATAGTCATCAGCAGAGCATGCAAGAGCTCCCTGTTCTGGTGGCTCCAGTCGACGGACCTCCTAACAGGGAGACCCTTCTGTACTGCATTCCCCCTAGCCACGGTGACTACGGACGCTTCTCGCCTCGGGTGGCGGGCATTCAGTGGGCAGGATTGTCCAAGGCACGTGGAACAGTTCAGAGACCTCCCTGCATATAAATGTTCTGGAGATGAGGGCAGTGCTATTAGCATTGCAAGCACTACACAGCCTTCTTCCTGTAGGAACTATTGCTATCCAGACAGACATGTCGGTAGTCTGGTACATCAACACAGGGGGGAACCAGGTCCTACCCCCTTTGTCGAGTGGCCATGAGAGTATGGGAATGGGCAATCTTCACCAACCGCTTTCTTGTGGCAACGCACATTCCGGGAAGGTCCAACATTCTAGCGGACAAGCTCAGTCGCACCATTTTTTCCCCTCACGAATGGTCTCTCAATTCTCTAGTAGCGAAGCAGATTTTTGCCGCCTGGGGGCAACCCTGTTGCGATCTTTTTGCTTCTCCCTCAAACGCCAAATGCGACAACTTCTTCGCTCTACTTCTCCCATTCGGGGAATCCCCGGGAAACGCCCTGGTGCATGCTTGGCCTCCCAGTCTCCTATACGCTTATCCTCCTCTTCCTCTAATGCAAAAGCTATTGCAGAAAGCCAGCAGTTTGGGGAGCAAAATGATTCTCATTGCCCCATTCTGGCCTCGTCAACCATGGTTCCCTTATGTATGGTCTCACAGAGTGAATTCGCCCTGGATTCTAGATCCAATTCCGGATCTCATTTCCCATCCTCAGGGGCTTCCAATCCCGAACCTTCACACGCTGAAATTGATGGCTTGGCTGCTCCAGTTCCATCCCTAATAAGGACTCCCGGTATCTCTTCACCAGTGAAAGCCATCATAGTGGCTGCCCATAAACCTACTAGGAAGGTTTATCGAAACAAATGGAAGCGGTTCTCTATTTGGGCGGAACATAAAAATCTTGATCCCTTTTCCGCGCCACTCTCTGCGGTACTAGACTTTTTGACAGACCTTTTCCAACAAGGAGCAAGCTCTTCGATGGTAAAGGTACAGATGGCAGCCATTTCTCATTACCATGTGGGGCATGACTCGACGCCTCTCATGGCTGCAAAAATTTGTAAAACCTTTCTTATGGGTGCTTTCCTCTTAAGACCTCCTGTTAAGGAAGCCGTACCACCCTGGGACTTGTCTCTGGTGCTGCAGGCCCTAACCGCTCCTCCTTTTGAACCTGCAGCCTCTGTGGACTTGAAGTATCTTTCCTGGAAAACTGCTTTCTTAGTGGCCATAACGTCAGCTAGAAGAGTTTCAGAACTCCAAGCTCTATGCGTCAAACCACCTTCTCTCTCCTTTTTTCCTGATAGGGTTTCCCTCAGGACCAATCCTTCCTTTCTTCCAAAGATTGCTTCCGAATCCAATAATAACCAATCTATTAATTTGCCAGTTTTCTTTCCCAAATATAAAAACAAAGGAGAATATAAACTGCATTCCTTAGATGTTCATAGACAACTGCGTTTCTACATTCACAGAACAGCTGGTCATAGACAATCCGATCAACTGTTCGTCTCCTTTGCAAAATTCACACTGGGTAAGGCAGTCTCTAAGGTCACTTGGTCAAAGTGGATTTCTAATTGTATCTTGCAGGCTTATGACACCTCAGGAAGGCCAGCTCCTCAGAGAATTACAGCACATTCTACAAGAGCAGTATCTACTTCTGCTGCCTTTAAATCTAGAGTACCATTAGATGATATCTGCGCAGCAGCCACTTGGTCCTCATCTCATACTTTCATTTCACATTACAAAGTGGACGTTGTTTCCAGAGGGAGAGCATCCTTTGGCTCTGCGGTGCTCCGGAACATCCTTCCATGACGGCCGCCCAAGATCCAGGTAGCTGGGGACTCTGTCCCACAGGTTGCAGACAAATGAAGTCTTCCTACTTCAGATTAAGAAGTTATGTACTCACCATAACGTTCCATCTGAGTAGGTGACTTCATTTGGATGCAACCATCCCCCCCTCCATCCCCCTGACCTTTCATGATGCTATTAGTTCTGGTTTCCCAGGATTCTGTTATACTGGTATTCACAGGGCAAACTCAATCTGAGGTCAGTCAGGGCTTAGCAGGGGATTATGGGTAAAGGGAGGAGCTAGGAGCTCCGATCCTAAAGCTTATGAATTGCCGGCTCAGATCCGATGTCGGATCCGAATCCCACAGGTTGCATCCAAATGAAGTCACCTACTCAGATGGAACGTTATGGTGAGTACATAACTTCTTATTTCCCGATCAACCGAGATATATGCAACCCATCAGGGATATCATCGGCAGAAACTGGAACATCACAAGAGCGGACCACAACACCCACCAGATAGTGGGTAACGAGCCTGTCTTCTCATACAAGAAGACCAGAATGCTTAAACCTTTGAAAGGAAAGAGACCCCCCCCCATACTCAGGAATGGAGCAGACCTCCATGAACCTGCTAACCCGCCAAACCCCAAAGGTATGGGCCCTTGCAGCCATTGTGTAGTCTGCCCTTTCATATACTCAGGCACATCTACACTTTTCAACACTGCAACATCATGGTGCAGTTCAAAGTCCAGCACGACTGCCACTCAACTTTTCTAGTCTACGCAGCCTACTGCGACAAATGTTTTTCCTTCTACATTGGAAAAATTATTAAAAGGCACTCAAACAAGGTGAAGGAACACCTTGCAGCCATAGGGCATAATGACAGTTACAGTGTATTAAGCAGACACGCCACGAGCTGCAACGGCTTCGCCCATTTTAAATTTCTAATGTTAGAACAGGTCCAGCAGTTTTTTGGAGATTACAACACACTACTGGAGCTGAAGGAATTAAGATGGCAGCTACTCCTAGAAGTAGATACCCCCACCAGGGCTCAATGAGAATCTCAACATTAAATGCGCATTAAAGTGGTACAATTAAAAAGTTACGGCACGCCCCCAGGGGCAGGATGTTAGCAAATAAAACCTTTTGTTTTACAGCAATGTCTCTCATTGGTTCAAATACCCCTGCATTAACGTAGTCTATCTACCAATCATAGTGAAGCATTTTTTATACCAGTTACACTAAAGTTCATTCAGTACTTCAAAAACATTACATTTTGCTCTGATGTTCAGTTGTTTTCAATAAAGCGAACGAAAGCGCTCGGCAAATAACAGTTCTGGCTCGGCGTCTATTCATTGTTTTTTGTTTTTAACAGTTCGGAAGTTTTCAGTATTTATATATATATATATATATATGGGTCTAGGACACATGCTCGACTAGCATATGTCAGAATCACAAAACTTCGAATACACCTGCACGAAAGTGCTTCCGTGTATGTGTGGTTCAAAAAAAAAATCTGTGCCCCCCCCCCTACTTTATTATTCTCACTCCGAGATCGCACTACAGTGGGGAAAAGAGAATTTTCCCTTACCGCACTGTAGTCCGATCTACAAAACAGGCAAACCTACACGGAAGTGTTTGTCGATGTTAAGCGCTTTCATGTTTGTGTGTTCGATGTTTTGTGATTCGGACATATGCTAGTCGAGCAAGTGTCCGGATCATAGTGACACTGGACTGGAACTTTGAGGCTATGCAGGTTGGACAGAGATTCTCTCTCTAGAGTCTATAGGAAAACAAAACAAGACAAAGTGCTTTAAGGCTGCCTGGGTATCTCAAGAAAGACATACACTTGATTATTTTAATGAGGAAACCGTGCAGCCTCTCAAGGTCATGTGAGAAGAGAAGTACATACCAAAGGGGACAGTATACTCTTGTTAATCATCCCTGGTGATTAGGTAAAAGGATTTCCTAACATTAGTGGATACATAACGATCAAAGGATACCTAAGAAAGCGAGTCCCTAATGACAGAGTCAGTTTTGGCTGAAGACATAGTGTTGGTGCTGCATTTCTTGGCATGTAGTTTTAGGCTGCACTGCAAGCACCACGTATTGCTGCATGCTAGTTCCTTCTGAAAAATATGGAAGTCCGATGGTGAGGTAGTGACAACTCCAGATACTGTCAGCCTTAATAATGTAGAAGTAAACCAGTGGTTCTGGAGTCTATCACTGTGGGATACCACATATAATTGTATTGTATTGCTGTCCAAGACCAAGAAGGAGCAGGTGTCCAATTGGAAGCAATGTCTCCTTAGCCTGAACAAGCAAATAAGAGCACCAGTGAAATCCTCCAAAGCAAACTTCAAGTCCAAATTGGCCACATTTACTAGAGACAATTATAAGGCCTTCTTCACGTGTCCACAACCTCAAAGAAAGCACCCAGATCTGTTCAGAACTGCTGGTCAAGGACACCACATATACAAATGCTGTAGATATAGCAAACTTGCTGGCTGACAGATGCAATGAAAAATCTGCCCCTCTGTCTCCCCATCAGTAAATCAGGACATGCCCAGTACCTGTCCCCTTTCCCTTATATCTAGGGAACAGGTCCTCACTGCTTCCTCAAAGGCAAAAAATACAGCCTCCATGGGACCCAATAACATCCCAGGCTGCATCCTGCATGAACTTGCAGCACTATTAGGCACCCTATTCAACCAAAGCTTGAGTGCTGGCTTTGTCCCAGCTGAGTGGAGGACAGCCACTGTCATCCCTTTACACAAAGGCGAAACGTCCACAGATCCGGAAAATTATAGACCCATCATCCTAACTAGCCTGCTGTGCAAGGCCATGGAATAGATGATCATGGACCTCATTAATATGGACATTGGCAACCTTCAAATACTTTATCCCACACAGTTTGGCTTGGTCAAGGGGAGGTCATGTCTGCTAAATTAGGTCAACTTCTTTGAGGCTGTCACCAAAGCCATGGACGAAGGGAAGACTGTACACACCGTCTACCTTGACCTGGCCAAAGCCTTTGACACTATTCACTACTCGGGCATAATAGATACTCTCTCAACTAGCCACCAATCCATATGTTACTAGGTGGGTAGCAAACTGGCTCACTGATGGAACCCACATAGTCAAAATAGGGGAAGCCACCTCAAGCATTAGACCTGTAACAAGCGGCGTACCCCAGGGTTTGATCTTGGGGCCTCTGTTATTTGGGATATACTTTTCTGAGGTGCAGGCCAAAATCAGTGGGCTATGGCTGACCAAGTTTGCAGATGACAGCAAGCTGGATGCTGTCATAAATTCCCCTAGTGATGTGGACAATCCTCCAAGAGGGTCTCACTCAGACAAATGACTGGTGCCAGAAACATGGCCTCGAGCTGAATACCAAAAAATGCGTCGTCATCCCCTTTGGGGGGAGAGTGACATCTCTACAAATTATCACATTAATAACAGCCTAAGCAGTCAGTCGTGAGGAATTTGGGCACAGAGGTTGATAGCAACCTGACTTTTGACCACCATGTTGCTTCCATGGTACGGGAAAGCCTTATAAATGGCCCATATCATAAGTAAGGATACCTCATCCAGGGACAAGGAGGTCATAAAATTCCTGTATTCCTCCCTTTATAAGGCCAATTATTGAGTACAACACACCTTTCGGCATGTACCTCACAAAGCATATGCAGCAGCTGGAGACCGCAGAGGTTCCTCACCAGGAGAATCCAGGGCCTCAAACATCTACCATTAAACAAGTAGACTAAAAGCCCTAGCAGTCTACTCCGTTTCATACAGACTCCTCCGAGGTAATCTATCTGGTATACAAGGCGATAATGGACCCCACCTTGATGTGCTGCATATCCACAAGTCGAGCTCCACTCGAGTAACCTGCACACATGGCCTCAACCTGGTCTGTGACATCAACAAGACTTTTGGCGGGACAAATTTGTTTCCCCGAGACTCCCTCATCTGTGGAATAGACTCCCTCTCCATATCAAGCAGAGTACCTCTTTACCGCTTTTTAAGCGCAACCTGGATAACTGGATGGGAAACGGAAAATATACTCCTGGGATTGCACCCATGTCCTCCCTGGACAGGGGCATTATGTGCTGATTATCTAAACATGGGCTAAAGTCTTCGCTAGGCTTTTAAGGGCCTCGGGGCCAATAGCCTAGCAACCTCCTATGTTCCTAAATACTCTTTTTTTGAAGAGTTTGCTACACCCATTCACCAGTTTGCTATATAGCAGGTAATATACGAGTTTACAATGACAGTAGTAACCTTGAAGTGCACTTCTGAAACAGTTATGTGCACTGCATACATAGTTTCACCAAAAGACCTGCTTTATCAGATATGTAGCATATCTGAAATTTATAGACATTCAAGAATGCCTAGAATTTAAAGTCTGTCAGTAACACATGTAGAGGCTGTTTTCAACCACATGAATATAAACCTAGATTATGTATTACATACATACATACAAAATGGCTATTGTTACTTGTCAAAATGTAGGGTTATCGATTTTGCATGATATTTTGGTTGCAGCACTTAAGTTTTACTGCCTTAGTAAAAGTACCCCTGTAATTACCTACTGTAATATACTAAGAATGGTACTGAAAAGTTTATGGGAAATGTGTAGATTGCATTTGCTTCAACTTTCGAATGCTAATCGGTGTAAAATAACTGTACTTCAGTCAAACATCCAGGAAAGATGTGAAAGTTGAAAACATTTTACCACAATGAATGATGGAAAAAAGTGAGAGAAGAATTCCAGTAGGATGGAATCACTATTAGACAACTAGTTATGGTGGAAGTAAATATTCTAGGAAGAAATAGCCAGGGAATTATGGCTAGGCTTGTATAGCCTAGTATCAACCTATGAAGGACAACCTACAGCATCAGCTAATGAGAAAATACTTTTAGAACACATGACATTTTAGGGAGAAGATGCAAAATATTTTATTCTTTTAGAATATTTGGACATTTGTTACTCAACATGTTTCTTTGCAAGGCACAACTGTCCAAAGCAATGCTGTGCTGTAAAATGAGGGAAAATCCGAATGATTATAAAAGTGTACCTACATCAAAACACGCACACACACACACACACACACACAAATAACAGACCATATGAAAAATAATTGCCAGTAGAGAGAGAAATATTTTGTAGCAACAAGCATGAAAAATACTACTGCCTAGGCTTGAATAATTATTAGACACAGTTTTTTGTAAAAACAAGTGCATACTAAAGTAGCTGTCACTTCATTGCCAAAGAGGCTCCAGTTCTGTCTGTGACAAGATAGCATATCTTCCTCTTTCGGCTTTTTCACGGTTAGGGGTCACCACAGCGGATCACCTTTCTGCTCGTGATTGGCAGTGGAGTTTTATGGTGTCGAGTTGCCAGCCCGGCGCCCAGCCTTCCACAGAAGGCGCACACATGCACACACTCACACCTAGGGCCAATTTAGTGTGTCCAATCCACCTACAGCATGTCTTTGGGATGTGGGAGGAAACGCAAGATAGCATCTCTAGCCGAGTAAAATCCAGTCATTCAGCTAATCTAATTACTCATGACAGGAGAAAGGAAAATAAAAAAGGGGCAAAATGCCACTGTAAGTTCTAAGCACTTCCTCTAACAACCCCCACTGAGAGTTTGGGTAATCTGACCTGCAGTATGCTAAAATGTGGCTCTGTGCAAAAAATCTGAGAGAGTGCCCCTTTAATAGGTTAAGGGCAAAGCAAAATAGCAGCAGTGAGAGTGAGTCACCCTGGAATATCCTCCTTTGAATTTTATCCCTGGAATAATAATTTGTCCTTCATTGTGGCTTAACTGCAAAGTGGTTTGCCACCGTTTCATGGTTGCTGTAATATAATCAATCAGTGTATGTTGTATCTTGTACATTTTTAAACACACTTATTCATGAATGTGGTATGCTGTCGGATGCGTTTTTTATAGTCTATCCATGCCATACTTGGATTCTTCCCTTTTTTACAGTTTTCCATCATAACTTTAAAAACAAATGATGGTTTCATATGACTTTACTGTATTACTTTTTTGTTCTATTGCAATGATTGAGTTTTCTTCTAAATGACTAAACTCTGTCAGCATCAATTCCAGTGTACAGTTTATACGTCATTTGGAAGGCAAGTCATTGGTCTGTAATTTTTAGGATAGCTTGCAGATTTGCTCTTGAGTAGTTTTTCTTATTGTTAACCGGGCTGGTGTCTGGTCAGGGTGCACATATAAATAGTTCTTACTCATTGCTAATTCTTCATGTAAAGATGTTGATGCTTTCAGCCAGAAGATAAGGTACTGCAACTGGGACCTGGGGTTTTCCAGTTAGGAGCTTTTCTCAATTTTGCTTCAATCTCTGTGGCTGTTACTTCATTCCATTTCGTATCCTGTACATTTGAACTACTACTTCTGTCCATCTTTATGTTCCACGGGATCTTCATAGATATTTCTCTAAAATGTATCTATTTTTTTTTTTTGTGGTGCTTAAATTTCTTTTGCCTTGTTTCCCAATTCTCTATAAAACTTTTTTTTGGGTCATCAGTAAATTTCTTAATGTTAAGTTGTCAATCTCGCCTTCATTCTTGCTTGATGGGTTCGGAGCCGATCCCTCGGCTCCGACTCGGCACTTGCTTTAGCTCGAGAACTCCTTTTACCAGCTCGAGGCAGCCCCATATCCCATGATGCAAGGCAGGAAGTACCCAGATCTCGTTTGCCGCTTCGCTTGGGAGGTCTTCTCTTTACCAGCTCCTGGTAAGTAATTCACTTTGTGACATTTAAGCCCCTTTTTACTTAAAAACCTTTTATTTTTGATAGTTTAACTTTAAACTTAACTTTTCTGACAGAAATCCCTGTCTCTTTTAAATTTTTTTAGTCAGTTAATTTCCCTTCCCATCCCCCCCCCTGTTAGGGTGTGTGTGTTGGTTTATTTTACTAAATCCCCTTTTGGGATTAATTTAATTTAATTGGACTGGTGTGTGTGTGTTTTTGGGCACCATGTCTAAAGAGAGGGTTTCAGGTTTTAAGAAGTGTGACTCGTGCTGTCAGAAGATGTCTCTGACAGACGGTCACACTTCTTGCCTGTACTGTTTAGGCCCTCTTCACCTGCAGGACTCCTGTGTTATTTGTCACTCCTTCAGCCAGAGAGTCCTGCAGGAGAGAAGGAATAAGTTGATTCTGTGGGGTCTTCTTAGCCGGAGGGCTCTCCGGCTAAGTCGGCCCCACAAAATCAACAAAATCTGCCAAGACCCAGGCTTCTGTTTCTAAGCCTGTGGCCTCGGCTCCGACTCGTATAGAGTCGAGATCGGCTCCGGCTGGAGCCGATTCTGGATCTACTAAGCCTTCGGCGCCGATGGCTATCGGTGCCGAATCTGCTTTGACCACTGTGGTGTCGGTTCCGACCGGCTCCGACACCCACGTGGCACGGGCATCGGTGTCGGCTCCGATCGGCTCCGACACCCATGTGGCACAGGCATCGGTGTCGGCTCCGATCGGCTCCGACACCGTTACTCTGGTGGCTGTATCGGCTCCGGCTGGAGCCGATACATCGAGGCGTTCTGCCGGCTCCGAGAAATCGGTGCCGACAGGATCAATAATATCGGCTCCGATGACCCATTCCAGGAAGAGGTCGAGGTCTCCTTCCTTGGAGCCGATACTTTCGGCTCCCGCCCGCCCTCTTCTATCGGAGCGGAGCCATCGGAGCCGATCTTCAAGGTCATCCAGGTTGTCAGACCATGACCTAGAGAGAGTGGTCAGTAGATTGCTCAAGTCACAGGTACTGGCCCAAATGCTACACAGTCCGTCTCAGCAGACGACTGTTGGTCCACACCCGTTACAGTTCCTCCTTCAACTCTACCCCAGAGTTTGGAGTTGGAGTCTTCGGGCAGGGTTACTGCTACGGCTGGAGGACGGATACCCCCTTCTGTTCCTTCAGCCCCTACTCTTATCTCCTCTTCCTTAGAGGGATTCGGTGGTCGGGCTTCCATGGTCTCCTCCGAAGGGTGAGTGGCATCGGACCCTTGTCGAACCCGCTCTTCCCTTGGAGCCTCGGCCTTGGTGAGCTCGGCTCCGACATCTGCCTCGGAGACTTCCCTTCGGTGGCCCCTGGAGTTCCTAGCTCTTGGAGCGGGTCTCGGACCTGCCTGGGAGGGGAGCATTCGAGGTGATGAAGAGTGTACTGGCCACTGGTATCAGTCAGCAGTCTCTTCCCGTAGCTCCTCCCTCTATTGTACCTGTTGACATCTCTGCCACTTCTCTTGCTACAGGACCCAGAGATCCTCCGCCTCAGGTTTCCCCATTGGGAATTTCCCCCTCTTCCGAGGATTCTCCTGATGTTTCGGGAGATCCTCCTAGGAAGAGGACTTGTAAGAGGAAGCATGTAGACTCCCTTGAGTCTGTCACTGGATACTGACTTTGATGAGTCAGAGGGATCCCTAGATCCCCTCTGAGGATGTCTCCTTCTCAGACATCCTAGAACTTCTCAAACAGAGGGGAAACTGGCCTCCAACAATCCCTCTGAGGATGACTCACTATACCTAGAGGCGTTTGGATCTCGGCCCTCCACCTCCTGGGTGTCTCCGCCTGTCGACCCCCTTATGCAGGTTATAGCACGAAAGGCGTGGACAGCTCCTGACTCTGTAGAGCCAGTCCCTAGGAGGCCTTCTAAATTTATAACTGCCCCTAGTGACAAACAATTCCTTACAAAGGGTGTCCCCGCTGATGCCATGGTGGTGGCTGCGGCCACCAAAAGGAACTTGCAGATCCTTCCGTGCCCGTCCATCCTCCTAATAAGGACTCTAGGACCATGGATAGGTACGGCAAGCGGATGTTTTCCTCAGCGACCTTTGCTATGCTCGCTGAATTATCTTTGTCACTTCACCAGACTCCAGAGAGATATCCTGAAGGAGCTGGGAGAAGTAGTTCAGGATCCTACAGCTGCAGGGGCCCAAGAAAAGATTGCTTCGCAGCTAGGAACCCTCAATTCCATTGCTAACTCCTCCATGCGGCTAATATCTTATGCTGCTGATGGAGCGAGTAGAGCCGCAGGCACAGGTGTGGCTCTTAGACGCCAAGCCTGGATGCGGCTATGTGATTTTCTGTATCCCTTTAAGGCGCCCTTCACAAATTCTCCCTTTGATGGGTCAGCTTTGTTTGGCCCTCAGGTGAAGGAAACCTTGACCAGGTGTGAGCAGGACGGCAAGACTCTTTCTGCTGTTGGAGTCCGTTTTCCACCCCTTCTAGGCCTTATCCCAAAGGACAGAAGGGTGGGAAGATGTGGTTCCGTAAATCCCAAGGAGTCACGCCGGATTCACGTGGTCAGTTTACCCCTAGAGGCAGAGGGGGTAACAACAACAGACGCCGCTCTAGAGGCAGAGGGGGTCCGAAGAACCAGGGCAACAGGGAGTCTCTTCCTGAAAAGCCTTTTCAGCATCCCTGAGGTGTTGCCCGGCTGTCCCTCCTTGGAGGCAGTCGGGAAGATTATCACTGTACCCAGAAGCCTGGCATTCCCTCACTCAAGACAGATGGGTACAGTCGATCATATCCAAGGGTTACATAATTCCTTTCGAGGAAAGTCCCTTCCCTCAAGTTCCCTTCCAGATGTACCACCGGTCTAAGGGACATTGCAGAGTTAGAGATCGCAAAACTACTGCAAAAAAGAGCCATTCAGCCAGTCACAATAGACCATTCAGAGCCCGGAATCTACTCAAGGTTCTTTTTGGTCCCCAAAAAGACGGGAGACTGGAGACCAATATTGGATCTCAGCAGACTCAACAAGTCTGTCAGGAAGACAAGATTCCGAATGGTCACTCTTCAGTCAATTCTGCCCTTCTTACAGAAGGACAACTGGATGTGCTCAATAGATCTTCAGGATGCGTACTATCACATCAAAATTCACAGACGCTCCAGGAGATTTCTCCGCTTCGGCTGGGGTCCAGTCATTTCCAGTTCAGAGCCCTGCCCTTTGGTCTCACTACAGCCCCCAGAGTGTTCACCAAATGCATGGCAGTGGTCACGGCTCACCTGAGACGCCAAGGATTCCAGGTGTTTCCGTATCTCGACGACTGGCTCCTGTCAGCCACCACCAGGCATCAGCTTATACAAGCCAGGGATTACACAATAGACCTTTGTTCTCATTTGGGCATCTCAGTCAACTACGAAAAGTCATCCTTATCGCCCTGCCAGTCTATTACCTTCATAGGCGCAAACTTAAACACTGTTCGGATGTCAGCTACCCTTACAGAACAAAGAGTTTCAGACATTCAGACTCATGTCAGGATCATTCTGGCCAGCAAAAGGGTACAGGCCAGGATGGTTCTAAAGGTATTAGGTCTTATGGCTGCGCCATCACTCTTCTTCCCTGGCTCGATTCTACATGCGCCTCCTTCAGTGGATGCTGTTCACACAGTGGTCATACCAGCAACTCCCAATGCGTCACCAGATTCTGGTGACACAAACATGCAAAGAACATCTTGCTTGGTGGATCACATCGTCTCAGGTTTACCAAGGCAGGTGCTTTGTACCTCCGTCCCCGATAGCCACTGTCACCACGGATGCCTCCTGATCGGGTGGGGGTCATTATCAGGGCAGGATGGTTCATGGACGTGGCAACCGCTCGAGTACCATCTGCACATAAATGTCCTGGAGATGAGAGCAGTGCTTTTAACGTTGCACGCCCTCAACGACTTTCTTCCCGTAGGGACAATTGCAGTCCACACAGACAACATGTCTGTAGTTTGGTATATCAACAAACAGGGCGGAACCAAGTCCTACCCCTTGTGTCGAGAAGCGCTCAGACTATGGCAATGGGCGATCTCCTCTCATCGGTTTCTGGTAGCAACGCATATCCCTGGGAAAACCAACATTATAGCGGACAGATTGAGCAGAGCTATTCTCATGCCTCACGAGTGGTCTCTCAAGCAATCCATAGCGGAAGAGATTTTTCTGGAATGGGGTCGTCCATGTTGCGATCTTTTGCTACTCCCCAAAACAGCAAATGTCCAGACTTCTTCAGCCTCTTCCCTCTATCAGGCCATCCCCAGAGACGCTCTGACCCAGGATTGGCCCCAGGGACTTCTTTATGCCTTCCTCCATTTCCTCTGATCCCTCAGGTGATCCAGAAAGCTACCGCTTTGAGAGCCAAATTGATTCTCATTGCCCCTTACTGGCCTCGACAAGTTTGGTTCCCGTTCCTCCATCGTCACCTTTTGGTGCAGCCGTGGCATCTGGACCCAGTGCCAGATCTACTGATTCACCAATCCGGTCAGCTGCACCGGTCAATCCCTTCTCTCAACCTCACAGCATGGTTGCTCCACTTCCTTCCTTAGCCAGGCTTCCTTTGATCTCTAACCCAGTTAGAGATATCATAGTAGCTTCACTAAAATCCTCTACCAGGAGGATTTACACAAGCAAATGGAACGTTTCTCTTATTGGGCTAAGGCCCAAAATATTGATCCTTTTACTGCCCCTGTTCAGGCAGTTCTGGACTTCTTAGCAGAGATTTTCCATGCAGGCTCCTCTTCTTCCACAGTCAGAGTTCAGTTGGCTGCTATTTCTAATTTTCATGTCGGGATAGCAGATCATAATATTATGTCCCATAGACTCTGCAGGGCCTTTTGAAAGGGATTTTCCTACTAAGCCTCCAATCAGGAATCCTCCTCCTCAGTGGGATTTAAATTTAGTGCTGACATCCTTGATTCTTCCCCTTTGAGCCAGCTGTTTCTTGTTCCCTGAAATATCTTTCTTGGAAAACTTTATTCCTAGTGGCTATTACATCTGCCAGGAGGGTGTCTGAACTTCATGCTCTTTCGGTTCGACCCCTATTTGATTTTTCACAAAGACAGAGTATCTTTGAGAACTAATCCATCCTTTTACCTAAGGTCGCTTCAAAAAACAATCTGAATCAATCTATTGATCTCCTGTATTTTTCCCAACTATTCAGATAGAGCTGAACAAAAGCTACATTATCTTGATGTCCACCGTCAGCTTAGATATTATTTGGACAGAACAAAAAAATTTAGAAAATCCGATCAACTTTTTGTTTCCTATGCGGATAATAAAAAAGGCCTTCCTGTTTCTAAAGTGACTTTGTCCAGATGGCTTTCTTCGGTCATCACTGAAATTTATACGATCAGGGGAAAACAGCTGTGCTCAAAACCTAAAGCACATTCAACTAGGAGTTTAGCTACTTCTACAGCTTTTCAAGCTAGACTGCCTTTAGACACTATTTGTGCAGCGCCACTTGGGCCACTCCTCACACTTTTGTTTCCCATTACAAATTGGACTTGGCCTCCAGGGACAGAGCCAGTTTTGGCACTACAGTCCTCAAGAGTTTGTTCCATTGAGCCACCCAGGATAGAGGTGCTAGGGACGCGGTCCCATCAAGCAAGAATGAAGGCGAGATTGACAACTTAACATTAAGAAGTTATGTACCTACCATAACGTTCCATGTTAGTTGTCTTCTCTCGCCTTCTTTCTTGCGACCCTCCCTCCTTCCCCCTGGCCTGGACAGACCTTGTATAAGAAACTATAATGCTAAAGACCATTTAGACCTGGTCCTTTTTCCATTTGTAAGTTTCTTCTTCCTTTGGGAAGTATTGTTTATGCTTGGTGTTATTGCCCTTTTGTCAACAAACGAGATCTGGGTACTTCCTGCCTTGCATCATGGGATATGGGGCTGCCTCGAGCTGGTAAAAGGAGTTCTCGAGCTAAAGCAAGTGCCGAGTCGGAGCCGAGGGATCGGCTCCGAACCCATCAAGCAAGAAAGAAGGCGAGAGAAGACAACTAACATGGAACGTTATGGTAGGTACATAACTTCTTATTTTGCACTTTTCCTTTATATTTATCTGCATATCTTCTAAGTTTTTCTGTCTGTGCCAGTATTTTTAGTTTATTATTTGTGATAGAGCACGATAGCTGTTCTTACACTGCGCATTGTTTTTGTCATGTCTATCTTTCTGAGCTTTTATTGAGCTGTTCCCTCTTCTGTACTTTTCTAACAGTGACACTTCTTGTCTTAATTGTTTTATAGTTTTCTCTATTCAGTACTTCCTTGATGGCATTCGACTTCTCCCTTACAATCCTGTGTTTTTGTGGTAAGACTTTATCCGTTAATTTAGCTGCACAGTAATATCCTATTTACTTCTGTGTTTATTTCTATGGACAGTCCTAATTACGGAGTTAATTTGTTTGATCAGACTTCTAACTTTTTGGGTTTTATTGATTTTCTGTAGTCTATTTCTTTTATTGATCTTAATATGTCCGTCCATTTCTATTAAATCAAGGAACTCTTCTCTTAGATAATTTTCTTCTAAATTGAGGGCACATTGCTTGTTCTCCAGCTTTATCCTTTGTCATCTGTTGTATGGAAGCTCACCGGCCTATCACTGGATTGGTATTAAGATGATGTAGAAGATTGAAAGGGCAGTATTCGGGTCTGTGTTGTATAATGGGGTCTCGTCCTTTTATGTTTAAAATAGCTTACAGGATATCCTTAAAGCCTAAAGGTTTTCTGATACTTTCCTTTTGTCTGTAAGTTGAAAGGTAAGTAACTGTTTGCTTTTAGTGACCATGTAGTAAGGCAGTATTTGGAAAGATTTTATTTTATGTTTGTATTATATTCTACAGTTGGTTCAAGTTTTTTTGAATTTAATCTAGTTCTTTTACTATCTGAGAAGAGTTGTATGATGATAATTTTAGTTTGGTTTTAAGTTGGTTTGCATCTTTAAGTGCTGCTGGAGTTCCTAGTGATAGGTTGTGTAGTGTTGACATGAGTAGTTCAGCATGGTTGCCAAGTAGTATTTTTATTTATAGTATGAGGGTTAGAAAAAATTCTGACAATGATGTAGATGGAATGTAGGTATCGGATAGTGTGTGCAGTGCATATCAGAGTGAATTATAACATTTTACGTGACTCATAAATGGCCTTTTGTAATGCAAATTAAGTGCTATGGAAAGTAGAATAAGTTGGACAACTTCTAAGGGGCAAAATGGCTGAATCCACATGGATGCAGTCTTGTGGCTGAAAGTAGTATCACCAAAGTCCACCTCTGTACGTTTTGATAAAGAGAATGAAACACTCCATGGACTGCATCCTTGTCTGGTGGGGTAGACAAGGTTAGAAGCACATCTCTCTATAAAGAAGTCTGTAGAGTGGCATTTCATAATCTCAATTGAATCATTCCCCTTCCTGTTGCCACCTTGTCCACTTTTTCTTTTTCAGCTTCACTCCTTGTATTTGCCTCCAAATGGCACTTTTCCTTGCTCATATCCTGTATTCCTCTTTTCTAATGCGTACATACCCAGCTTACTAAGACTTTTCTCATGCCTTCCATTTCTTCCACCATTTTGCTCTTTCTGCATTGCATAATTTTTACCATCCTGAGATCTGCATATAGTATTTAAGATGCAAACTTATCACTGCCCTTTATACTTGGAGTGACCTTGGCACCTATGTAATCCACATCATGTGCTGTACACCCCAGCATTTTAGTGGTTGCCGCCACTGGCCTTTTAGCTTAAGGATGATCTCAGATTCTTTTATGTATCTCTCTTCTCAGATTCTTTTATGTATATCTCTCCTGCATTTGCTAACCCCACCAGGATTCTAGTTTCTGTGGGTGCCCCCTCTTCAGTGTGAATAATTCTGCACCTCCTCCTTTTTTACATGAAACTAGATTTGCCACTTTTTATCCACAATGCAAACCACCATACGTTTGTCTCTGGGCATCATTCCTGTCCCTGTAACTGACTTTACCACTCTTTGTATCGTTAGCAGTGAGTCAGTGTGATAGCTGTCACAAATGTAATTATGGTTATCATTATCCATTAACTATATGCTTTTCTTTGGGTTCCTGTTGAAATTCTGTAGACTGTGAATTCACTCTTAATAGTGAGGGGATTAAATATGAGGTTGTAGCACAGAGTTTCCCTTTACCCTGAGACAGTAGTGTCAGGGTTTATATGCATGAATAGCAGGAGTGTGGGGGTGCAGCTTGAGGAGGTAAAGTCATACCTGCAAAAAAACACTTAATAGGTGATTTTGTGGCACAAAAGGAGAGAGCTGTGTGATTCAGGATGTTCTGGCTTGATTAGTGGTCCTGGTGCTGAAGGAGCTGAATGAGAGGCTGAACCTACTTGTGGAAATTGACAATCCTAAGCAGTGACCATTGGTCATCTAGTCCCAGAGATCACTGGGCGTACATGGAGAAAGTAGTAGAAAAAACTGAGCTGTTGCAAAGATGACAGGATTGCTGCTAACCAGCTGGACCCTTGATCCCTAGGGGAGGGAGCGGGCCATAAGGCTACCATTCTTGGGGGGAAGAAATGTGTCCGCAGAGTGCTAGAGTGGAAAAGGAGTAGTCGGAGGGGAACCGAAACAAAAGTAAACAAATAGTGGCATTTAGACAAATTTTGAGATTGTATTTCTTTTGCAATTGCAGATTTGTTCCTGTTTTTATCGTGGGACTTGCTATTGCATATCTCACACTTGTGAAAGTGCACCATGTTCTACTACTTAGCAGTTTTGTTGAAATGACAATCTGTTATGTGATCATGAAATTTGAGGAGTTGATCAGAAGGGTCTTTTCAATACGTTTTTTTACTGAAAAAGGTACAGTAGCATGTGATGCGATGGATCTGGTTCTTATGGTTGAGACCATATGATTTACATTTTGAAAAGTCAAAAAACAAACCATTAACAGTATTTTTTTTCAGGGGAGAAGCCTCCCTATGCTCCCACACCCCCTGCTAATAGCAAACTTCTTTTCTGTTCTTTGCCTTCTGAACATCTTGAACATTTGGGAGCTGGGGATGGCTTCCCAGTGTGCTCTGCATATGCAGGATGTATATGTGCTTATGGGTGCACATTTTATTAAAGTGCACTTTTTTTTTTTTTTAAGGGAGTTAGGAGTGTGCATGCATCCCACTTATGTGGGGTACATGTGGAATCCTGACGTCCCACACTTTTTATTGACTTTTATTTTATTTTATTTATTTATTTTATTTTACATTTGTTGACCGGGCTAATCTAACTGGATACATGTCCTTTTTCAGTAGAGGCCCGGGGAGAAAAGCTCCAACAATTAAAGAAGTATAACAATGACATTTAGATACAAGAAAATTAAATTCCTGTAAAAACAATAAAACATCTAAATATACAAGCCAATAGTTCGGGAAACATTAGTTGAGTTGGTCATATGACTTAGAGAGATGTGGAGGTAGTAAAGTACTAGATAGAAACTTGAGGGGAAGGAGAGATTTAGGAACTAAGAGACCTGTAGGAATTAATCTGGGTTAGAACATGGGCATAACCAGTGAGACTTAAGTGATTCTCTGAGATTAGTTTTGAATAGATTGAGTGAAGTCATCAGCCTGAGGTTATTAGGAAGGGAATTCCATTGCTTTCCAATGGAATTGGCATAAAGGGCATCACCAGCCATGTTATTAGATTTGATGGTTAGTACTTGAATACTGTTTGCGGATCGAAGGCTACATAAGTTGGTGTAGGGGGTCAGGATTTTGCTCAGTGAGGGGGTTTTCTCTGGATGATTAATTATTTTGTAAGCTTCGGAGAGTTGGTTTAATTTAAGAAGATTGGGCAGTTCCAACCAGCCAAGTTTCTTGAGGTTGAGGCAATGGTGGGTACGATAGGGTGTACCGGTTACGAATCTTGCAATATGATGGTAGGTGGTGGAGAGGTTATTAATCTCGCGTTTGTTGAGGAATGACAGTATCGGTGAGGCATATAGTAGGGTGGAAAGGAGATGGGTACGAGCAATGGTTACTTTAGCATGCGGGTAAGAAAGTTCTTGATTCTGTACATAGAGCCTAGTTTCTTGTTAACTGACTTAATAGTTTGGGCAATGTGCATGTCAATTTAAGCTTGTGGTCAATAGTGACACCTAGAAGTTTGGTGTAGGAGACAGGCTCAATGATGGTGCCATTTAAAGATTCTACAAAAAAGGTCTTGGGATTAGCTAGTGGGTGTTCATGCGCTAGAGTGGTTGACGTTGGGTAAAATAGAAGTAACTTGGTTTTAGTCGGGTTAAGTATGAGTTTCAGGTCAGAGAACCATTTTTCGACTTTGGCAAAACAATGTTGGGTGGCTGCTTGGAGATTCTGGAGAGCAGTCGGAGCAGATAAGGGTTGAGTCATCTGCATATTGAATGCAGGTGGCTCTGGGGATGACTGTGTGCAGATCATTTATGAAGACAGAGAAAGAAGGGGACCAAGTATAGAGCCCTGTGGAACACCAATGTTGTTTGATATCAGTTGAGATAGACTATTTTGCCATTGGACTGCTTGTTGCCTGTCAGTAAGGTAGTCCTTAAACCAGTTTAGGGCTGGGTTGTCAAGATATAGGGTTTGTAGGGTGTGTAGCAATAGCTGATGGTTAACCATGTTGAAAGCTTTGAAGGTCGAGAAAAGAGCGGCAGTTGTTAGTTTTTTGTTGCGGTTGTTATTGATTGAGTCAACAAAGGAGAGGAGGGCAGTGGTTGTACTATGATGTGGGCGGAAGCCATGCTGGGTAATAGACAGCAAATTATTGGTGGAAAGGTAGTGTAGGAGTTGCTTGTGAACACACCGTTCCAAGATTTTAGCTATAGGAGACAGTATTGCGATGGGTCGATAATTAGAAGTTTCTGTGGAGGTACCTCCTTTATGAAGTGGAATGATGTAAGAAATTTTCCAAATGGGGGGGATGGAGGCCTCAGTTATAGATCTATTAATCAGGATAGATATGGGATAGGCTATGACATCAGACGCTATTTGTAGGTATTCCGCTGGGAGGTGATCGGCTGCTAGAGTGGACGGTTTCAGTTTTTTAGTAGGAATGCATATAGGCGGTAGATACTGGTTGTAAGTTAAAGGAAAAAGGAGGTGTGTCATCAGGAAGAGTAACAGAGGGGGGAGAGGTAGGTAGATGGTTGGCTAGAGACTGGATGGTCTCAGTAAAAAAAGTGTTAAAGGTGTTGGCTACAACTTCTGGTGCTTGACCAGCGAGTTTTTCAGGGGTTGGGGTAGTTGATTTGCCAGGATGGAGGAGGTTATTAAAGCCAGCCCAGAACTTTTTTGGGTTAGTCTGATGTTTGTCCTGGAGGTGACAGAAATATTGTTTTTTGTCTCGAGTTATGTCAGATTTTGTGGAGTTTCTAAGCTGTTGAAATTTAATGCGGTCTAGGGGAGATTTGGATGCTCTCCATTTGTGCCAAGCCTGGTCACGGAGTTTAATTTTTGCTTTGGTTTCTCGTGTTAACCAGGGAGCTATGCGGACTTTGGTTCTTATTAGTCGATTTGGGGCATGAGAGTGGAGAATATTTAGGAATGTGTCATTGAAGTGTGACACACTCTCGCCTAGGGGTAGAGTTTTTAGGATAGACCAATTGCAGGATTTCAGTTCCGCAAGGAATAGTTCTGGATTAAACTTTTTCCGATTTCTAACAAGTTTGTATAAGGGTGGGTTGGTACATGAAAATTTGTGTTTCAGAATGTAAGTGATAAGGTGGTCACTAAGGTCATTGGGGAGGGTACCAGTGGTATAGTTATTCGGATCATTATTGGTGAGAATCCAGTCAATCGTGCTCTCTTTTTGGTGAATATTACCAATTCTAGTTGGAGATGTAATATTTTGGGAGAAGCCATGTAGATTGATTGGGTGTGGATTTGTCTTATCAGAGCATTTTGACCAGTCAATATTGAAGTCCCCTAGTACTATAGTTTCTTGAGGGTAGTTGGTGGCTAACCAACTTAAGGTATGCTCTAGGT
The DNA here is from genome assembly GCF_019279795.1 of Protopterus annectens. Classification (NCBI taxonomy): domain Eukaryota; kingdom Metazoa; phylum Chordata; order Ceratodontiformes; family Protopteridae; genus Protopterus; species Protopterus annectens. Next base: position 620,989,903 of record NC_056737.1, read on the forward strand.
TATCAAGGTTCTTCCCTGGTGGAATATAGGTAACAACAAGATTAATACATTTTTGGGAATTTAGGCAGATCTTTAGTGCAATTAGTGCAATTAGTTCTATGTTAGAGACTTTTAACATTTTTAGTTGGCATTTTCGGTGGAAGAGTTGTTTTCTGGCTGATTATCTGGATGTATTTGGCATCTGCACTGCATCGTGCAGAGAATAATGGCATCTGTTGCTTTATTCTGAGTAGGTGCAGCTGCAGGGATTTGTGATATTTCTGAGGTCAGATTGTGTTTTTGGTAATGTTGGATTTACAGGCATGTTGATTGCTATATTCAATTAACCTGCATGTTTGAGTGTTAATTGGTTTTCAATTTGTAATTTGAAATAAATTGACTTATTTCCCAGGACCTTATGTTAATATGAAATATCAGCATCTGTTTTTATTTTATAGTTGATATAATCTGAGGTACTTTTCAGTTTTGTTTTGATAATGGAAAGCCAACTGAACTAAGGGTTTTGACTTGCGTTAATTTCAGATATTAAATTTGTGTTTTTTATAGTTTTGCCTTCAGTGTCTTTTATATGTGGACCAACTTGTTGATGTTGGCATTTCTTTTAATGTTTAGACCTTATTTGAAAGACTATTAAGACCAAGTTTCCACAAGTGGTATAAGCTTGTAATTTGCCATACAAAATAATGGGATTAGGTAGTATGGGACCCTCACTGCATTAAAAAAAAAAAAAAAAAAAAAAACCCTGATTTTAAACTAAATGTGACACCATCCTTGTATGTGCGTATGCAGCTAAACAACTTGTTTTATAGACCTTTTCATGTTTTACACATACAAAGGTTGATGTAGATATTACACATCGGTCTTGTGTGGAAGTGGCCCCTGTTTTGTGTGTGTGTGTTCAGGAGATGTGTATATGTAGGGCTGCCACAATAGCACTTCTAGCTTTGTTAACGCTGTTGCATTGACATCACCATGATTCCTGTAGGGTTGGCAGACCTGTTCATAGGTAAGTTCTAAGCAATCACCCTGATTACCATTGCAAGTCTAGCCAATAACCCATATTGAAAAGCTCCTTTTATAGCCTCAAGGAGGGCAGTACAATACAGACTCTGGAGAATCTGTGGCTCTGCCTGTCCAATTATTTATTTTCCTTGACTGTAGTAAGGGTACTATGTTGCATGACTTGTAGTGGAAATTTTGTTCCAGAGGTGGGGGATACAATAGTATATGAATCTATCAGTTCATTGTGTCTTATTTGGTGATTAAGTCTTAATTCCTTTATCCTGCTATTTGAGGACCCATTTGTTCTATAAAGGAATAAAAGGCCGAAAAGGGTCAGATTTTTCATGGTTCAAAAGGCTAAACCTGGATCTGCATAGAGGATTCTATAAGAAACTGAGTACAGAGAGAGGGCTGCCATTCTGTCGTGATAACTAAGATTTTTGAGGCCAGTGACCTTTTTAGTTAGAAACTTCATATGCCCCTCAGGTTGAGTGATATACTTAGACAAATACATGCAAAAAGGGGTATTTTTTTTCCTTAACAGGTCTGATGAGATGAATGTGAAGTTGAATTAAGACTTTAGGGGATCTGTAAGAGATGTTTGAAAATTAGATGATCCAGATAAGATAGAAGGCTTAACCAGTAGATTAAGCAGAGTGACAATAACTAATGCAGAAACATGATGGTCAAAAGACTTAGAGTTGCGAGCAAGACTGCCTAGATGATCTGTCTCATTGGAAGGGTGTGTCATCTATATGGTATGACAAAATGTTTTGTTTGCCAAAATTAACTATATTACATTGTATACGTTTAATTTAAGGTCATTGTCCTTGCAGTATTTGAGGGTTATACATATTTTGGTGCAAGTATGAGTCAGTGAAGGATTGAGTGAGTAACGTCTCTCAATTTTCAGTCATCAGCAAGCTTGCGTAACAGAAGTTTGTTGGCTTGAGTGGTACACAGTCTTCGTGTATTAGCAGTCTTATTTCTGTTAAGCTATATGACACACTAACATACATTTTGAACACTACCAGCAAGTTTATTGCAGAGTAACATATCTGTTTCATAGACCAGCCACGTTAGTTACGTATCGTATCACTGCTTTTTGTTGTACCTTAGTCACATAGACTGTACAATGCACATGAAGCTAGCTATAACCTTTTCTTTAGTGTTGGAGTAGTAGGAGAGGTTATTTCTACTCAGTTTATTAAACTGGGAAACCGCTGGATTCCTCACTAGCCTGTGACAAGAAATGGAAATGGTGAAAATTATTTCTTCTGTCTAAAATAACTTTTTTTTTTTTTTTTTTTTTTTTTTTTATATATATATTCACCGTTGCTGCTTTATTTCCTCCCATGACCGTTTTTGGATGGTTACCAAATTTTTAAAATTTATTTATTTATTTTAGTCATTACAATTTAGAATGGGATATCTCATTTTGTCTATTTAACATTGTTCAGGTGTCATTTATATTTTGTCATATGTTTTCGCTACTCGGTTGATTTTCTTAAAATGTGAAACGACTTGTAAAGAGAGGGAGAAAACCACAGTTACACTACTGGTTACAATCTAAATATATATCGTAGGATCATCGAAAGTTACTAGGCTAATGGCCCTAGGGCCCTTACAAGCCTAGCCAAGTTCTGCTCTTTTCTACGATCAGCACCCATTGCCCCTGTCCAAGAAGGACACAGGTGGAACCCCCTGGGTGAATTTATGACTATCCGTCCAATCGTATCAATTGACTCTTGACCTAAAAAAAAATTAGAAAATGGAAAATTCATACTTGCTGATGGAGATTATTGTGATATAAGATGTTTCTCAGTAAAATCCAAATTTTGGGCTTGGGATACTGTGTGTGTAAGATATTGGATATACTGAACATTGTCATATAGCTGTTATAGCTGTCTTAAAGTGGAAGAAAATGAATCTTGCATGCTGGTATCCAACTAAAGGAGGATAAAATAACACTCTGTCTTTACAAGCTGTATGTAAAGTAAGTTTGTAGGATTAGTCAACCTTGTCTGAAAATGAAAGAGTTATTCATGAAACTGAAATGGGCTACTTCCTGAGTTGGTCAATATTTCCAGTTAATAGATTTTTATGAAACCGATTATGTTAAGGCAGTTGTTACACATTTATTCCCTGGTTCTGTTCATTTAATACAAGACCTCATGAAAATGCAAATAGTGCAGCAGAACCTGGACATGTATATTTACTGAGTGATGCAGTTTACTATTTTGATGCACAATCTTCCCTAATGTAAACATATGAGTATCACTTTTCAGAAATATTTTCTTTAAATTTGTTTAAGGTGCTCAGCTAGAGTCCTTACATTTTTGGCGATCAAAAGCATTAACTATAATGTGTTATTAACAGGTGGAAGTAGGTGGACCTTCATCAGCAGAGATGTGACTAAATTATCTTCAAGATTGTTTATAGGAAGGCCAGGAACATTAGAAGTTTTGTTGAATTTAAACCTAGACCATATAAGAGAAAAGCTAAAATATGTGAAACTAATTGTTCATTTTGTATATTTATACAGCAAGGTGAAAAACTAAGACCAGTGCAGGGGGGTGATTGTAACACTACAAAAGTAATTTACAGGGCATAGTGCAATTAATGTGATGCAATGTGGGCAAGACTGTAAATAAACTCAAGCGTAGGATTTCCTGTCATCTGTCAGAAATCCGCTCTGGATGTAAAAATAATGCACTAGCCAAACGCCTTTCTCTTCATAACAGACGCACAGGTTTTAAGTTCCAGATCCTGGATTGCATAGACATGTGTGATCTTGAAGGAGACCTCCCGAATATTCTGGAGAAACATGAACTCCTGTGGCAATTAAAGCCGAACTCTCTTAGGAAGCCTGGACTACTGTTCAATTAAAAGTGCACTGGAACTTAGAAAATTGGCATATTGTTTACATGACTAATTTTATTTTATTCTACCAGTTGGTTTTAAATACCATTTTAAATTGGTTGTAATTTAAGTGTATATTTTGTTTCCATCATACATTTGTTTCTTATTTTTTCTTTTTCTGGTTCTCTTTTTCCACTTTATTCAAAATGTGTAATAACAATACTAATTATACAATTATATATATTTTTATAGGTAGTTTTTAGGGTTCTTGTACACAGACCTGAAGACGTCTAGAAGGACAAACCATCTTTGTTAACAATAGGTTATGAAAATAGAATATGATTTTTAAAATTGATTTTTTTACATACAAAGTGTTTATTTATATATATTTTTTGAATACCAAATGGACTAAAGTGGAATATATTTCCAGCCATGTAGTATATCGTCTTGGATAAAAATCACAGACTTAATAATCTAGTTAAATAAGAGGTACCGCATTATAAATTTTATTTAAAGTACATAAGGGTTATATTATGACAGCTACTAAGTAGGGCAGGACCAGCTCGAATGTCACACTGATGGTTGAAGGGATATGAATTTAACACGTGTACCAATAACGCTTTGTTTTACAGCACAGTAAACCACTCCCTTGCCTGATAAAATGTGTGTGTATGCGTGTGTGTGTGTAATATATATATATATATATATATATATATATATATATATATATATATATATATATAAAGCTTGTGAGGAAACTATTAACCTTTGTTTTTCTTGGGTCGCTTGTCTGTGTATTTAAGGATTTTTGACTGGAAACAGACGGTGTCTGCCTTGCTTGGATTACTTTCGAATTTTTAGTAATTCTGTACAATTACATATTTTTTTTTTTTTTTTTTTTTTACTTAAGTTTGTTCCCTACTTCTACTACTTTTTGCCTGATCTGATTAATATACAGTGATTAACTAGAGATATATGGACTGAAAACACAAGTTTCTTACATTGTCCAGTTCTACTTTCCCTAACATTTTTACTTAAATCTTCCATAAATCCTTTCACATCCCCTCTCTTTAAAACTGTTCCTTCTGTAATGGTTTTCCTCATTTAATTCTCCATCCCGACTTAAAAATCATGTACAAACAAAACATACATTGGTGGAACTGCTTAATGGGTGTTTAGTCATCTCCCACCGACTTTCCTCCATTGCAAAGACCACTTTGTGGACATGATTTTTTTTAATAATTTTTTTACCATTGGAAGTAATCTGCTCTCCGCATTCATCCTGTGGCAGTATTTACTGATTTCTCACATCTCTAATTCAGTTAGAAAGTTAATGGAACACCGGTTCTGGTCTGTCATTTGATTCTCTGTTCACTTTGTTTTGTGCACTGATTTTAAATTGGCCTTAGTGACCTGCATTTTCTGATTAATGCATTCATGTCTGGTAGGAGTGACATGCTGTAATCCTTGGTGCTTAACCAGAAAAACATTACATTTTGAGTAACAAATTATGATAAATCAAGTGAGATTGTGAGATGCGAGAACAGACAAACCTAGACAGGGATTGTTTAAGGTTGCTGTTCAACAGCAGTCTACAATGATAGGAAAGTTAGAAAAATAATGCTGTTATTTATATTATCAGCATCACTTAGATTATTTACATTTTAGTTATAATTGTGCAAAAAAGTTAGCTGGTATATGGGTGTGTGCGGAGGGACTCATTTAACTCAAGTATGGTGTACAGGTATTAATTACTTTTACATCTACTGTTCCCCTAGGTATACCTTGTGTCAGTTTCTCTTGCATTGCTCATAGGAATTAGTTTGCCAAAATCGTTCCATGGCAGACAATGAAAACACTAGCCCGCTGTGGTTGCCTCTTAATACCTAGTAAAGCTTCAGACCATGCCGTAATATCACCACGTTGACAAGGAAGCCAAACTTCCTGCTCCCGCTGAAAGTGTGTGTGGTGGGAGTAACATGACAAAGAAATGGTCATTGGATTATGTGCTCAATTTTTGGTTGCAAATAAAATTTTGAATGTGTATTCTAGAAAGGTAAGGATTTGAAATAGGAAAGGACTAAAAATCAAACTGTAAATCATTAATACAGAATTGCAGCTGTACACATTTTCTTTAAAACTGTATGTAAATATCTGTCCTATAACTTTATTAATTCAGTTACATTGCAGATTTCTTTAAGCTGATAGTTTGTGTTTTTGGTCCATTTTGTAGTTGGGAAAAGTGTAATTGGATCACTTCACCCACCTGGTTAAGCAATGTTGAGTGAATGACTTTTAATCACTAAACTGATGTACCTTGTCCCTATTTTCCACCTCTAAACATTTTTTTATGAAATAAAAAAGAAAAAAAAAACAAATGACCTAGAAATGCTGTATATCTGTGTTGACAGAACAGTAGCAGCTGTTCATTTTTGTATAAATTTACAGCACTGCATTAAAGGCTAGTTTAAGCCATAAACATACTATATGCAGAATTCCCTCTGACATCCATGTGCGAGTGGAATACAGTAGTCAGTTAAGCAGTTGAAGCTTGTCTGACCTTTCAGACAGATACAGGTGCGTTAATGAGCTTCTCATGTATTTTTGTTTTTAATTCTAGGAGATAAGAATGTTTGGCACTAACATTCTCCCACATGGTAAAATACTTTTAATGAAACCAACTTCTGGATATAGACATTTCTGGGGATGGCTGAATGCAGTTTTTAACAAGTAAGAATGTTTTTCTTTTTTTAAATATAAGTACATGGAAGTAGCATAATGTACATATTTTAAAAAGTATTGCTTTGAAGAAAAAGCATTTGCTTAATGTTCATAAAAGAATGACACATTTTAATTAGGACCGTTAATATAAACTTTATCTTCCTTCATATTGTTTGCTGTCTTGGCAGCTTTATTGTTTGCTGCTTTCTCTCATAAAAAATGTACAGGGTCTACAGACAAAGATTTATAAAGAAGCTGATGGAAGTCAAACTTCCATCCAAAAACTGAAAAAAATGACTTTCATCTTATCTCAGTATTTTATACAATACTAATGCCTCTGCATCATTCCAAGTAGTTACTTTTTTGTGATATGTTATACCTCAGAAATGGACAGCCATGTTTTGTGGTTGCAGTCAGGACTGAAGACTTAGGTTTTTAGATTTTTTTACTAGGCAGTAGATTAGATGAATCATTTATACTCAGGCCACTGCAATTCCCATTGCATTCTATCCCTTTCTATGAGGGATTGTGGAGTCAGCCCGCTGATGAATGTATAGTTAACCATGCATTCTTTAGGTTGCATTTGAAAAGTGTTAGGGGACTTCCTTATTTAATATAAAGGAGAAGACTGTTCAAGGCAGATGAATTCTTTAGGAGAGGCATCTATCCTGCCAGCAAGTTTTGTTTATGTTTTAGAGAAGGTTTAGGTCACTGAAAAAGGGGTCATTTGTGGCCTTGTAGGCTAAGCAGGGGTTACTTTGTAGGAGTCTGTGTGAGATATAAAACAAAAAAGACGGCAAGAGAGCTTTCAAGAGTTCTACACAGGCACGGAACTAAGGCTTTTGATTTTCTTAGTGAGGAACTGTTGGGGTCTTTCAAGCTGGAACATGTTTCTGAAGAGGTAATTACTAAGGGGGGCTTTATATTCTGTTATGGATCTAATAAAGGAAGATAGAGAGATAACATCATTGGTCCTAGAAGACTCATCTGTGATAATCACCTGGTTAGGTGGATGGATTTCCTTATGACCTGTCATTACTTCTCCCACTAGAACAGCCAAAAGAACCAAACGTCAATCCATACTGGAGTGGATACTTGTATCCCATCCTTCCCATATATCCCTAGCAGGATGTCTACCAGACACCCTCAGCGACCACCAACCAACATTTCTACTAAGATGTAAAACACCCCTACTGACCCAGGTAACTATGAGAGAAATTAGGAATAAAAACATTTTAACCTTAGTAACTTTAACAATGACCTAAAAAGTTGTAACTGGACCCCCTTGAAAAAGTTAACTCTCAACGAAGCAGTGCTATACTTCAATACAAACTTCATAAATATACTCAACCACCATGCCCCCCCCCCCCCCCCCCTAGAACCACCAGAATTAAAACTAAACATGCCTCCTGGCTAAAGATACAAAAACATTTCTCAAAAATAGAAACTAAACTTGGACAAATTTTCACAAGACCAAAACCCAAACAGACCAAACAGAAATACTTTTAATTACGCAAAAGGCCAAAAAAACTTATTAAAACAGACAAAATTTCCTACTACCAAAATAAACATGTAACTAACCCCCAGAAATCCTGGGCAGCAATCACCTGTGTATTACAACCAGGGAAAATGTCCACCCCCACTCCAACAGGAAATAACCAAGACAATATCCCCACACAATTTAAATTCTTTACAGAAACTATCCAAGCCCTTGCAAACAACCAATCTAGCTCCAACAACCCCACTCCAGCTATAAAACACCTTCTCCACCTGTAACAATAGTCAATGGCCCCCACTTCAACTTCAACTCCGTATCTACCAGGACCATATAAAAACTACTCCTAAAACTCAGACCACCCTAGCCGCCGATAACTTACCCGCAGAATATCTTCAACTAGCCACAGAAGCTATAGCCTATCCTGTCACCATCGTAATAAACAGATACATCTCTGAGTGTAAAGTACCCCTGCTTTGGAAAATATCCCACACAATACTGCTACACAAAGGGGGCAGCTCTTTTGAACTCTGTCACCCTATAGCTATACTATACCCTTATCAAAAATACTTGACAGAGTAGTGCACACTCAATTGATGAAGTATCTCCTAGAAAACTTCTATCCACAAAGCAACATGGTTTTAGACTATTCCATAGAACCACCACCTCACTTACATTATTTACTAACATAGTCAATAATCACAGAAATAAAGACTGCTCGTATCTGCTACATTCTTAGATTTATCCAAAGCTTTTGACATGGTCAGCCACACAACTCCTTCACTCACTATCCACCCTAAACCTCAGTACCTCTTCTATTTCATGGTAGGCAGCAAGCAGTTAAATGGCAAAACCAGCTCTCTTCCTTGCTGCCTGTTTCCCTTGGGGTTCCCCAAGGCTTCATCTTGGGTCCTCTGCTATTCACCCTGTTCACTAATCAACTCCCATCCACTATACCCAAAGCCTCTAAAGTGCAATATGCAGACAATACCACAATAATGTGCTCAGCCACCACACTAAACCTCCTCCTCCTCCCAAACACAGGAATGCTTTTCCCTAGCCAAAACTTGGATCACCAATCGAAACCTTATTCTTAACCCAGCTAAAACTAAATTAAATTGTTCCTCTTTAGCTCCCACAGATCCCTACCCCCTCAGACAACTTTATAATCTTCTCCAGCAACATTACCACTATTACCCCTACTAATCACACTAAGCTGCTAGGCTTGGAAATTGACACACCTTAGATTTGACCTACACATTTCCCAAACCATAAAGAAAGTTAATAAAAAATCTCTGTCTACTCCATCGTAACAAACAATATCTCACAAACCACTCCAAAATAACAATAGCCAGGACACACCTACTATCCACCTTACTCTATGCCTCCCCTGTGCTCACAAACATACGTAAAACTGAGCTAAACAAACTTGACACCTGCTATAATAAAATAAGATTTGCTACAGGTTCATCCTTTAAAAACATCACTGTGAGTGTCTCAAAAAGCTCAACTGGTTAGAGCTCCCACTGATTGAATCAACTATCACTAGCACGCAAAATATTACATCACTCAGACAACATCCTAGCTCTACAACTACTAATTCAACCTCACACCACTGTAAGAACTTTGAGATCTAGCACCCAAAATCACCTTCAGGTCACCAAATTTAACGAGGCAGGAAAATCCATCTACAGCCACTATATTTCTAAAATCTAGAACTCCCTTCCTGCCCAACTAATAGCCAACAACTCCTCCACCCAATTTAAGAAACTCCTTAAAACACGCCATGAATAACAGGCTATGCTCATGTCTCACCCTTGGATAGTACGTCAGTATATTGCTATTTTCAGCTAGATTCCTAGTTTACCTTGTTGTTGTGTCTTTTTCGCCTTTTCCCGGTTAGGGGTCGCCACAGCGGAACTCCGGTCCGCTAATGATTGGTAGTTGATTTTTACGTGCAGAGTTCTTCAGAGAGTCTTTGTTCTATATCTCTAACATTATAGCCTCGCTCAATAAACTCTTTACTCATGATGGTAAACATTTCTTCAAGTTCTCTGCCATCATTATGGAGCCTACATGGTTTCCTGTATGGCTCCTCATGGCGCCATAATGATGATGATGGAGAACTTGAAGCATTTAGCGTCATGAGTAAAGTTTATTGAGTGAGGCTATAATGTTAGATAGATGGATCGAAGCCTGTCTGAAGTGTGTCCCCTTAGGACACACAAGGTAGAACTTATTCTTCATAGAAGGTTAACAATATGGAAGGCACTTTTAGCCTGTGACAGTGGAATAAGAGAATAGGATATTGTTTACTTATTCAAATGATATTAATGTTACGTGTGACATCATAAGAAAGAACTGGCCGATGTTAATAGCTAGTTCAGAATTAGAGTTCTTGGCACTGTACCAAAGTTTTTGGTTTCGGAAGTAATTTATCTTTGAAATGGCAGTTATGCTATAGAAGTTGTTCTAGTCTATTCTAATTTGTCTGAAAGGAATGACACTTTTTGCTAACATTCTTGTAAAGCCTGTCAGTTTGTTAGGAGCTGTACTTTATGCATCCAACCATGGGTCAGAGAATAGAGTTTGAATTTTACACTGATTGTAATAGTAAGGATTTGGTCTATTATACTAATTGCACATCTAGCAATGCTTTTTACATAGGAAAGCTGAAGCTTATATTAAAAGAAAGGGTTCTTGAAAATGTGAATGATGCCCTCAAACAGAAAAGTACTAGTGTGATAGCTCCACATGTACAGATTTATGGTAGTGAGCAAACGTTTACACTTTTGGTGTTAGAACTGCTGACTGAGAGTGTAAGGGGAAGTGACTTTAGAGATTCTATGGAGAAAGAGTTGAAATGCATTTTGCTGTTACAAGTGTATGTTCCCTCTGGGTTAAATGAACAGGTTTCTTTGAAACCTGTTTTGAAATGTCATAGTCTGAGACCTTGAGTTTAAGTAGTGATTTAAATTTTTTGTATGCACTAAAATGTGCTAATAAGTTTATGATTTATGCATTGTGAGTTGAAACACTGCAAAGAATTGTTTTATTTCATTTTAGTGGATTTATTTCCTTATAGGTTTTGATTTAAGAATAATGTGATATATCAGTTATTTTGAGAAGTGGTGTCAAAAAACTCTACCCAGATTTTTACCATCATCCAGTGACTGTTTTTACTTCGTGTTAATTGGTTATAAACTAGAATGACCTACGAATCATTTTTAAAGGTTTTGTAAGGAATTGTGCATTCAGTTTTGTTGGGTGTGTATCCGATTTTGATTTTTCATCAGTCAGTTAGTGTGAAGCACCAATTACTTAACACAGGTTTTTATCCAATGAATGAATCTTTTTGTAATTCCTTTAGTTATTCATTGGTTGTTAGCTTTTGATTTTGTGAATATAATTGGTTGACTTTTGATAATTATTCATGGTCCAAGGAAGCGGTGTTCTACCATGGAAGTGCTTGCCTGTTTTTATTGCATTTTATGTGTGTATCTATTTTTATCACATTTTGTGTGTGTATTTTTACATTTATTTGTTCATATTAAAGAATGTGTGATGGCCGTGGTGGTCAGAATATATTTACTGTTAGTATTTTGCACATATATACATTGTCATTTGAAAGAGATGTGCTTGACATACACTCCTTGAATTATTTTTTGTTAGATTCGCTGTAAATTATTGTAGTTAATACTTAACATTTCTATGGTAATTTTTAACATTTCAATTTTAATTTCAGTTCTTTGCAATAATTATTTGCTCTTCCACTGTTTGTTTTATTTAGTATTTTAACTACAGCCACTTATTGATAGATTATAATCATCTTTCAGCTGTGGTACTTAGTTTATTGTTGCGTACAGTTATCTTTTTTGAGCAGTTGTGTTTAGTTTACTGTTATGTCTTCTACCCAATTGAAATTGGATCATGGGAATTATTTAAATGCATGCACCACTACATTTTATTTTGTATTTTACTTTTTTTCTAGTTATCACTAAGGTTTGATACGTAATTGATATTACAGTTCTTGCTTAGCTGTAAATTTGCTGTTGCTTCTTATTGGCTCTTTCAGAGTCACCTGTTGTATTTTTGTTATGATAATTTAATTTACTATGTAGAGTTGCTGAGCCTTATTTAAGTAATCTGCCCATCTCTAACATGGATAAAATAAACTGGAAAAAGTGGGAATATTCGCTACATCATATATTTCATACATTTATATACATGAAAACAAACATATTTTCAGTTGCAAACATTATACCATCATTGTCAATCTAACATTACATATCTCATTCAATTCCTACCTTCCCTTAATTATCAATCCTCTTCCAAAATATTATTCTGCTTGTACTGTTCCCATAACTCCTGTTTTTTTTATGTAATTTGCTCCTACTCTTTTTCTAAAGATCCCACTTACTTCCAGTTCTATTATCTTTGAAATTATATTCAATACTTCTAGAACGGTTGGTTTAGACTTTGACTTCTTTTTACTTGTAATTGCTTTGTTGGCAGCCACCAGAATTAAACTAAGCAAGGCTTTACCATGTCTAGACAATTCCGATTCTGTATCACAGCTCAAAAAATAATTTTCTTAGACTAAGTTGCTCACCCAGTATTTCTAACAGAGTAATCTGCAGGTAATTTTTATTTAAAGTTTGCAAATTCATTACCTTCCCAAAAATATGCTCCCAGTTGCCTTTTTCTTCCACATCACACCTCCAACGTTTGCAATCTACCCAATTACAAATTCTTCAGGGTCTGCTTGGGGTATAAAAGTAAATATGCAAGCACTTCCCAATCAAAAATTCTGAATCATCTAGACTTTGCATAGTATCTTCTCACTGTTTGTGAATTTCTTATCCAGTTTCTCCTCCCAATCCTTTCTAACCTCTGATTGTTATAGTTATCATGCAATATTTTATATGCCCTACTAATTACCCCCTTTTTATCAGCAGCTGGATTCTACTAAAACTCTACCAGTGCCAGTCTTTCAGTTAGGATCCCCATATGCCTTTCTTTTTGCCTATAGTCTGATATCAATCCTTTATATGGAAGGCAAGCTCTAGCCTGCCGTCCAAATGTATTCTTGGTCTCTTCCCAGTATATTGCATTTCCTTCTCTAATTATTTGCTTCCAGTTCCTTGGTTCCTTTGTCAGTTTTTTTCCAGGAAATTCCAGCCCTCTCTTGTCTATTCTTATTATCCCTAATTGCCATCATCCTTATTAGCAGCATCTCTTTTCTCCATTCCTGTGCTGGCTTAATTCATAGAATACTTTCTGCTACTTTATATATAATATTTTGTATGATTCTTATTTTTCTCCTTAAGGATATGTATCCAAAATCCCAGTCTCTCCATTTTTCTTGAGCCCCCCTCCCCATTTCATCATCGACCCTTTCCGCTTTGAATTATAGCTTTCTGCTTATACTACATATATTAACTGTGTAGCTCTTAAGTACCCCTTCAAATCAGGTAATCCCAAACCACCTTGTTCTAATGGAAGAATTAACCTATCCCACTTGACTCTTGCTGTCATTTCCTCCAAGATAAAATCCTTCACTTTATTAATTGCAATCTACAACTTCTCCTCTGCTTGAAAAAATATGCCCAGCTTGTGTATAAAAGCAAAGGGACTAAAACATTTTTAGTGCTTATGTCTTGCTATCCAAATCCATAAAACAGGGCTTTCATTTTCTGTTTTTGTATTATCTTTTGTTTCCTTTCTTGCCACATATTCTTAGCTGCCATAATAGAATCCTTTTTAACACATACTCCTAAGTACTTCATTTTATCATGTCCCCTTAAATATAGGTATTGCTGAACCAATTTTCATGTGGGTACATACTTTGCAGTTATTGTCTTCGTTTTATCTTCATTAATTTTGTATCCTGAAAAGAATGGAAACGGTCTCAGAATGTTCCTCAGCACCGTTTTCTCGGGTACAAAATAATATCATCTGCAAATAAAGGCAACTTTTTTGATTACCATACTAATTATATCCTTGAGTTTCTGAGTCCATTATTTCCTCTGCTAGTGCTTCTAAATGTAATGCAAATAAAGGGGAAAGAGGACACCCCTGCCTGGTTTCTCTCTTAAAACAGAACTTATTAGAGCGGAGCCCCCCACTTTAATTTTTGCCTCTGATCCCTAATATATATCCTCCTAATTAACCTCATTGCTGTGTCAGGGAATGTAGATGCTTCCATTGCCCTACTTATAAAATCCCATCTTTCTCTGCATCAAGACCTACCATCAACAGTAGTATTTTCTTACATTCTGCTTCTCTCTGGATCATAATTTATTTTATTAATGATATCAAATGTTTGCCTTCCCTCCACAAAATCACACTGATCTATTAATTTTGGCAACCCCTTTGGCATTCTTTTAGCCATTATAAACAAAAACACTTTATAATCATGGTTTAGAATCAAGATGGGCCTATATGAAGCTAGATCTGATATGTCTTTACCATCTGTAGTATTACAGCCACCACAGATTTCTTCCAGGATGTTGGTGCTTCTCCTTCTTTTAAAATATTGTTAAATCCTTCCAGATCTCCCTCCTAGCTTCCAAACTTAACAGGAATGCCATCTATTTCTGGAGCCTTTCCTATAAATTGGTTATATATCACGTTACCCCCTCTCCTAACCATTAATAATTGAGCCTCATCTACCTCTAACCTTCGCATATGTAGTTCTTCTATAAACATTTCCTTTTGTACTTTTTCTTGATTTTCCACGTTTCTCTGCTTTATACAGTTTCTGGTTATTTTCCTTGTTTTGTGCTTCCTAAGCTTGGCAACAACTCTTTCTACATTCTGTTTCCTGAGACGTTGTACTGAAAGCTTTTGTGCTCTGGAGTTATCAAAAGTGGTTGCTTCACAGCAATCTTTATAAAGTCATGCATATTATCCAGGTAGTCCTTTTTTCTCTTTAACACTCTGCAGTTGTGCCTATTCTTGTTCTAATGGGATTCCCAATATTCTGTAATACTTTAACCTTTGGATTTCTCTCTAAATTGTTGTCACTGCTGAACCATATCACTTTTTCTTTTATTCCTACACTATTTTAAACCCCACTTTCATTTTATCATACTCTCTAGCTGTGTTTTTGAAGAAATTTCTGTCTTCCCCAGTAGCCTCAGAATAATTTCCACTGCCCATTCCGTAAATTCCTCATTGTTTAACAGATGGGTAGGGAAGCACCAGTGTCTTATTTTTATTGTAGTTATTGACCCGTGATCTGAAATGGTTATTGGATGCATATCAAAACTTTCAATTTAATGCACATGTTCCTGTGAAATACAGTTTGCCTAGCCCAGTGTTTGCACCTTGAAGAATAATTAATATATAAATTCTCTCTGAGCTCCTACTACTAAATTCACATCTTCCATAAATTTCTTCAAAAATCTACATTCTTTTTTTATATTGTCCCCTCTAGCCCCCCCCCCCCGATATAGCCTCACTATCGCAAGTCAAATTCCATTCCCCACCTATAATATTCTTTGCTGAAAATTGATAATGTCTTGCAGAATTTTCGTAAGCCACACGGTAGCAATTTTAGGTGGAATATAAATACATGGCAGCATAACCCTCTTCCCTTGCCAGTTAGCCTATTACTACTGCAAGCCTACCATTATTTTTTTTTTTGCCCTTCTATCACTATTGGAGCTCCTCTAGCAATTACTGTAAGTACTCTCTTTTCCCCCAGATATTCGACTGAATAACCATCCCTGAAATCTTTTCTTTATCAAATTCACATGCCCACTTATTTCCAAATGTGTCTCCTATAGCATAGCTATGTGCACTGTTGGTTCTTGTATAGCTCACTGCTTCTTTTTTGTATACACCTGTGAGACCCTTCCATTTCAAAGACTATATGGAAAATGTCATAATGATAACTTATTCCCATCTGTTATGTAAAACAGCTTTTTTAAAAATGTCTAGTTTTAGCTTTTGTGTTGCATGCATACACTAATGTTTGTCTGGTTGATCTTTTATACAGTTGTTGTCATATCCATTTGAATCTGTGCCGCATTTTACAATACTTTTTTTGTTTTAATGACGTCCCCAGCACTCCCCCATAACATTTTAACTTGATACTAATACACAAAACTATGTACATCTTCAAATGTTTACCCCTTTTAATAAATTTACAGAAACTCGAAGGCTTTAATTGACCTATAATGAAGGTTATCTGTGCTAAGACACATGGTACAGCCTTTGCTTCTACTTACACTAAGTACTGTCTGTTTTTGTCTTATCTTTGTTCCTCTCGTAGATGTAGAAAACAACTTGAATGCTTTCAGAAAAAATATCTCTTGGCCATTGGAAGAAAAAAAATATTCTGTTTTTATTGTCCTCTTATCAGCTTGTCTCCATATAAACATGATAAACCGATACACAATTACCTTCATCTACAAGCTTCTCATGTTGCACTGTGAACGTTTACTTGCTAAAGGAAAACTATTCATTACATTGTGTTCTGTTATTTAGTTGCTTCCACGTAAAACTTGTTGTTAGATCAAGCCAAGGGCTTTAATCCAGTCACTCCACTATGCAAAAGTAAGAAAAGGCACATCAGTTTTATGTACTTACCTTAATTATACTTTGTATTCTTTTACAACTCTTTCCTCCACTCAGCAACCCAAGATTACAGCCTAGTATCTTAAACATGCTTTTGTCCAAGCTATCTTCTCTTTCTACATTGCAGTGCCTACATTTCTTAAAACTAAACAAGAAAGGAAGAAAAGTGGGGGGGCATACTTGTTTACTGTAGTATTCACAATTACTGAAAATGCTTTACAGTATAACATGCATTCTATGCTATGGTTTATATAAATATTGTTAAGAACAAAAATTTTTATTTTAGCATTCCGTCTAGTC
This sequence comes from Protopterus annectens, assembly GCF_019279795.1. Lineage (NCBI taxonomy): Eukaryota > Metazoa > Chordata > Ceratodontiformes > Protopteridae > Protopterus > Protopterus annectens. Next base: position 621,006,869 of record NC_056737.1, read on the forward strand.
GTCCCCATCTCTAATGTTTTTTCCAAATATTATTGACTTGAAGTAGTCTTGCATCTTTACTATTAGAGATTGTGGCTGATTTCTAATGGCCAGGTTTGGAGCAAACACAATGTGCCCTTAACAATCTGTGGAATATCATTCCAGTTTCTTATTTGTGCTTTCACAAAAATAATAGTCTGCTCCTTGTTGTTTCTGTGGTGCAGCAGAAAATCTCACATTTTCACTATGCACACTTTCCCCTAATTCTGCCATTTTTTGAAAATCTCTTCTTGAGCAGTCTCATACTCAGACTTTTTTGTTTCAACCTTTGATTTTTATCAGCTCATCTAAATATCTCTTTAAGGCTTATTCCATTTTTTCCAGCCTTTTGTTATGACTTTATATACTCCTTCAGTGTGTTGCTTATTTCAATCTGCTCTGAGCACATTTGACTTATTCTTTCCTCTAGATTACTTGAAGTCCTGTCTTGAATCAAAGCTGGAGCTTCAGCTGCTTTTTGCACAGTCACAGGATTCTTCCCAACTAGTGTCATATCCTCCCCTTTTTGTGGTTGATTTTCTTTCAGGTTTTCTAAATGTCTTCTTTGCTGGCATCCAGGCAATGCCATAGCCAGCCTTAGGCATAGGCCAACTAGACCAGCCGCTCTAGCAGGGGCACTTTTCCAATATTTGGTGTAGGTAGACCAGGATAGGGGCATGGTGTTGTGGGGGGTGCCGTGGAGCCCTTTTGCCTAGGGCACCAGTTGACCTAAGGCTGCTCATGGGCAATGCACTTACTAGCCAGTAACTTAAAGTCTCCCAAAAAAGATGGTCACTGGCTCTCTTCTGAGTTTCTGTTTTCACATTGGGAGAGCTGAAATTAAGCGGTTAATCAGTGTACAGCCATCTTGGAAGTCTGCTACATCACAAACATCTAACGCAATGTAAAGCATGCCATGTCTAAATAAAAATAATGAACAGCAAAAAATGTATCACTGTACAAATCTGAATACACGATTTGTGTACTAATAAATAATTGACAGCTCTATTGCCTGTACTTGCAGCAGTTGTACTGCCTTAAGCATCGTAGAATTTATAAATTCATGGAAAAAAGTTAAATTACTTATTACATATAGTAAAGGAACTGACACTAATTTTGATATTGGCTTCTCTACATGAAAAAAGGCAGGAGCTATAAGAATAAATACAAACCTTCAAAAGTGTTGTGTAACTATAGATGTTATAGCTCCTATGACTGAAAAAAGAAAATAAAAAAAAAACTAATATATAACCCTACAGAAATAATAAAAAAAGACAATGCTAGATATGAATAATGAATTTTTGCACTCCAAATCTATATTCCCATGAGAACCCCTCAGTTGAAGTAAATGAGCTTGATCTAGATACATTTCAGAGAACATCTCCTATGCATAATGATCTTGTGTTTTTACCAATTGATATATACACCATTGGAGTCTCCCATTCCCACCAGCATTATATCTTGAGGTAGTTATAAATTCTCTTGCATGAAATGTAGCAGATGCATCAGCAATTGAAGTGATGATGAAAATCAGAATGATTTACCAAAAAGTTGAAAAGTCTTGCTGTGTGTGTGTGTGTGGGGGGGGGGGGGGGTCTACAGAAGATAAGATTCCACCGTTGATAGGCAAAGTCAACCAGGATAACCAGAATTCAGTTCCTGAAATAACTAAGGATAGGAAATTGGGAGCATTAATACAATCCAGCCCTGCAGCTAAGACTAATAATTTCCTGAATTGTGATGTAATGACACATGAGAATACCAAAGTATTAGGCAAGGAAATTTCACTCTGTCAAGCTGTAAATAGTGAGATTCTTGTATTGGGTGGCTTGGTGTTAAAACCAACTTGTAGAAACATTGAGTGACTTGGATAAACGCAGATAAATAGTCCCTTCTGTACCTGGTCTAAAATGATTAGACAATTGAAAGTTATTAATAAGCTTCCTGCAGCAAGGTTAAATACAAGGCCATAATAATTCATGTAGGAACAAATGATATTTCTTTTGCCTACTTCAGAAATACTAAAATTGAGTAAAAGAGAGGTTGTGCTACGTGAGAACTCTATCATGTAGATGACATGATTATCATTTTGCAAGGACACACACTTGTAACACATGGCTAAGACAATTCTGTTCAGTTTACCTTCTTAAACTCCTTGCATATTAGGAGGCGTGTCTACATAATTGCAGTAGTCAGACTATATCTGAGACATTATGGGATAGGCTTGTGGGAAGAAAATGTATCTGAACATATTAGTCATTTTTCAGAGAATAAAGGGGAAACTAACATTATTCCGAGAAACAAATGACCTAAACATTCTCTAAGTTTATTACTGTAATGCACATACCATAGTAAGTGAGCATCTAGAAATCTATAATGAAGCTAGAGTGCTTTTTGTTTTTAATTGAAGTAAAAGCATAAGACTCAAAAGACCTTATTTCTTCAGGTTGTAACAAGTTGATTTTTTAAGAGAACTTCAAGGGAGAGGTTATATTGTTTGTCCATGAAAATATAAATTCACAACTAGTCTCATATCTTGAAACTGTAACAGTGGTTAGCTAAGTTATAAATAGAAACAACATAGCGAGTGTAATTACCACATATAAAAACCCCTCAATGAACTCTGCTAAATATCGCACATTTTTAGGTAACCTGGATAAAAAACTCTGTTCCAAAGACAGTCTTAATCGGAGATCCGCAGATCAACTAGGAAATTTGCTCAGCTAGTACTTTTTTGAGAATAAATCTAGGATATTCTTTTTTCCATGTTTTTACAAAACTGATTAAGACTAATACTGGGAATAAAATTTTGTATATTGGCCACCAATTATGTGAATCCTGTAAAGCACATAGATATTACTTTGCCATTAGGAATACCGGACCATAGCTCCATTATTTTTGAACTACAGAGATCATGGTTACACACAATAGCCTTAAAAATATAGTTTTGATAAGATATATTCCATCTCTGTTATGGCAGTCTTGAACTCTGCAAACTGGTCCATTGATTCCTTATTAAAATTACATGAGTTGGGTTGCATTACATCACAGAATAGTTTATCTTAGACCATTGAAGACAGTTCAGTAATTTCCTTCTTTTGGAAAAGCTGTTGGTAATTTCCAAATTGCTGGAGTAAAGGCTTTCAAAAGTTATACACAAAAGTACTTTCCATCTTGATCAAAAATATCTGTCACAAAGAAATCTAAATAAAATTATTAAGCTTTTGCAAACAAAACTTAAATTAATGAAAACCATCTGAAATAAAACTAGCAAAGGATATAAATAAAAAAAATGCTTACTATAAGTACATTTACTCTGTATCACAAACAAAACATGTTAAATTCTTTTCAGGTAAAAGGAATTGTGACTAATGATTTAAAAGCGATAGCTGATGAATATAACTTGTAGTTCACTAGTAGAACAAATGACCATAAGAAACGCAATTGCCCTTGAAGCTCATTATTTTATAGATATCTGTCCAACAATTTCTATAGAAACTTTTTTTATAAATTTATTAAGAAAATTGCCAAAAATACATCAGTTTGAATTCCTAGGATTTTACTGGCTAAGCTACATGACAAACTAGTTCCAATTTTGTATACCGTCTTTAACTTAAGGATTGGGACAGTGCAAGGATCTGGAAAATCTCACTTTTCTAAACAAGAAAGATAGTAAATCTGATGTTAAGAACTGCATACCCATTAGTTGTACTCTGCACACATTTTGAAAGATGTGTACGAGACTTGTAATTCTTCTTTCGGCTTTTCCCCGGTTAGGTGTCGCCTCACCTGTCCGCTCATGATTGGCAGTGGAGTTTTACACAGTGTCAAGTTGCCAGCCTGGTGCCCAACCTTCCAAAGAAGGCACACACACGCACTCACACCTAGGGCCAATTTAGAGTGTCCAATCCACCTACAGCTTGTCTTTGCGATGTGGGAGGAAACCGGAGCACCCGGAGGAAACCCACGCGGCCACATGGAGGACATGCCGACTCTGCACAGAAGGTATCCCAGCCGAGGATCAAATCAGAGAACCTCTTGCTGTGAGGTGGCAACGCTAACTGCTGCACCACCACGGCCTCCCTTGTACGAGACTTGTAATTGAACAATGAAAATAGAATGGAATTATTATTGGCTAGTTTTTGACATGGATTCATTAAAGAAAGATCCACCTAAATAAATCTTGGAGTTTTATGAACAGATAACATTAGCATTGCAATGCATAATGGGCTGTCAACAGGAATGATATATTTTGACCTTGAAAAAACATCCTACAGTGCATAATGCATTATTCAGTGGCAAAAACAACCCCTGTGTAACACTCTAGCTTGACATCTGGTTAAAAAAGTGGACACAAGGGACAAGGTACTGTTTCATCAAGCTGGAGTCCCCCAGGTTCCATTCAGGAGCCAACTTTTTGTTTAATCTAGTATTTGCAGGAATCCCAAGACACAATACCTGCTGGAATAGCAAGTACTCTGACTATGCAAGATTTGTTTTTACTCTAGTTTTTAAAAGATTAAGTGAACTTAATGTTTACCTAAAGGAAACTATATCCTGTATCAGGACTACATTTCAGTACTAATTAAATTTAAAGTAATGTATTTTGGTAGACTAACTCCTGGTAGAATGCTACCATTGTTCAACAAGGCCTAGAAGAAATGGTATTCTGTAGAGATTAGGAAATAACAATAATTTACACATTACATGGACAAATATGCAAATCTGCTGTAAGGTCATGAGTCTGAGCAGTCTAATGATGAAAGCCATCCGTGTTAAGAAACAAAAATTCATTTGGTAAATGTATTCACAACTTTCATCTGGGTAGCAGTAGAATACCATGTCTTCTATTCTTATTCCTTTGGAAAACTAATGAAACTTGAATAGGTTCAGTGTAGGTTTACTAAAAGAATACAAACAAGCCTCTTTAAACCTCTTCCTTAATTAACGCATGTTAAAACCTCTTCCTTAATTAATGCATGTTAAAACAATAAGCGAGAAGGTCACTGAAAAACCAAATCGGTAAAAACAAAATGAAAACTCCAATAACGCTATAACTTCCACTGAGTGACCTCCCAAACCTACATTACTAGTAAACTGATAAAGAAGTTTTCTTCCCCAAATTTTCTGACAAAGGTGAATACATGTTGCATTTATTGGAGGTCCACAGGCGATAATCTACACAGAAAAGAAAATATCAGGGAAACTGACCAGTTGTTTGTCCCTTTTTCCAATATGAAACTAGGAAAACATGCTGCCAAACTTACTCTAGCCAGGTGTCTCATGTGTTGTATTAGTTTAATATACAATAAATTGGCCAAATTAATGTACAACAAATTTGCCATTATAGATTCATAGATGAATCTATAATGGTCAATTTGTTGTATATTAAATTAATACATCCCATGAGCCATCTGGCTAGAGTAAGTTTGGCAGCATGTTTTCCTAGTTTATTACTAGAAAAAGAGGCAAACCAACTGGTCAGTTTTCCTGATATTTTCAGTGACCTTCTCACTTGTTTTAGTTTGTTTGGGATATTTTTGCAGTGGCCCTAATGATAATGGGACATCAGCTGGGTATAACAGCCCTGTGTTTCTGATGCTTAGTCAAACACTCTGCTTGTGCTGTGCTGACAAGTTCATAACAAGGCTGAAATATGCATATCCACAGCTAGTGGGGTTTGGCTTTATTGACCTGAAATTGTCCATTAAAATGACGAAACAAGTCATTGGCATTCAGAATTGCCAATTAGCTGAAACACCTGATGTTCATAAGGATCAGCCTCTGATACAAGAGGTTTGGGAGGTCACTCAGTGGAAGTTCTAGCTTTGCTGGAGTTTTCATTTTGTTTTTACCGATTAATGCAAGTGTAAATTGAAGTAATTAACATATGTGTAATTTATGTTTGGATTCCTCAATGCCTTTAAACCTGAACACTGGATTAGCATACATGAACTTACTAACCCACATTTCTTCCCAAGAGTGGGTTCAGGATTTTCCTTAAGTCGGTCCATTCAATTCCCTGGTTCCTTTTTGGAGCAGAAACCAGAGGCTAAAATGCTACGTATACACTGGATATTCACAATCCTCCCCATTTTCTCCTTCAAATGAGTGCTTGTGTTTTGGAAGGTAACACAGTTATTTTTATGACCATTTCATCCAGCATTTGCTGCTGAAGATCTGAGACCATATATTTATATATCCTTGTACAGTTTTTTTTCTTTGTTTTCCTGTCTTACAGATTGTGATTTGCTCCATACATGAGGAGTTAGCTAATGACTATATGCTGTCCTATATCGACATGTGATATCACAGCGTGTACAACAATAATCAGGAACATTGTAGAGAGAATAAGCAGATGAAAAAATAGACAAGCAGTAGATGGCAGGAAAGAATGTCAAAATTGTCCATCCCACTGAGGAGGACTAATTGTTGTTTAAGCGTATGCTTACCATTACACTGTGAAACCTCCTTTGTTTACAGCTAATATATAGTTACTTGTTGTGGCCTCATCACCTACAGTGTGAGGCTCTTCTTTCCTGTCTTTTTACTTCTGTAGTAAAGTTCATGAGGCCTTGGGGAACTAAACTTTGTCATACCCATGTCTTGTCTGTTTTGCTGGAGATGGGAATAGTTTTTCTTAGCAGTCTAATATTAGTAATGCATTTGTCAAGGGTCATCAAGGAGCATGCCAGTCTTTCTAGTGGCTTATTTTGAGCTGTGCACTGCAGTGTTGTAGGTAAGTGATTAAAATAACTGTACCTCCATTTAAGAAATATAATTGAACATGACAGATTTCCAAAGCAAGAAGAAAGAACTGGTTCTGTTAAAGAATGAGCAGTAGTTGTTGTATTTGTCAAAGAAGTTTTCTTTTATTATTGACAGAGTGGATTATGATCGCATTCAGAGTGTTGGACCAGATCGAGCTGCCTCTGAATGGCTTCTCCGATGTGGTGCAAAGGTGCGATATAAAGGATTTGATAGATGGCAGCAAGATTACAATGGCCTTCCAACTGGACCTCTGGGGAAGTATAAAATCCAAGCAATAGATGCTACTGAATCTTGCATTATGAATAAAGGATTCGACTATTTAGGTAGGCCAGTCTTTATCCTTGAAGCACTGCTTAATGACCACCTACAGGCTGTGGGGGGAAATAATGGAAGTGATGCCATTTGCTGTACTGATACAATGGCGACTATAGTACATTTAGTCTTTTTTATTATATATGATTTGATATGATATAACATGTGCATACTTGATACATAGCTGAAAACTTCCGGAACATCATGACATATTCAAGCAATATTTGTAGCATGAGGTAAGAGTGCCTTACATGAGTTGCTGGTGTGTGTACTGCTGGAAGCATAACATAGTACATCCCCTGGGCAGTGAGACGGTCAACGTCCTTCATGCTTCAAATACAGTTGCTTTGATCCCGAATGTTTTTCAGGCCTAAATGAAAGGCTATAGTTGTTCTGCCCTTCCCTGAAAGTACAATTGTGTAAAACCTTACCAGAACAGTAGATGTCCTTCTATTCACTATTGCAGTACTCTTTACCAAAGAAATTCCCTGCCAAGGATGGCCTGACGTCCGGCCAGTATGCCAAAGCCTTTAAGTTGTAATGGATATGCCATATGTCACACGTATGTTCCCCATTTACGGTGTAGGGCATAAAGGTGACGTCCAGATGTACCATCCTCAAAACTGCAAAAGCCCCAGTAGGGACAACAGTCTAAGGATACTCTCAGGTAACTAAGTACATCCAGAAGGAAAACAAAAATGATCGAGGGTGGAGGGAGGGAGCGAATACTGCAACAGTGAAGAGGAGGACATTTACTGTTATGGTAAGATTTTACACAACTGTACTATGTCCTTCCATATCACTGTTGCAGTATTTTTTACAATAGGAAGAGTACAATAGCTCAGGAAGAAGATTGGGAGGAGGAAGGACCAGGAGACCCCTCCAGAAAGCCATGAGGAATTGTCCTAGCAAAACCAGATGTGGCCTTAGAAATCCCATCCAACTTATAGTGCTTGGTAAAACTATTCACAGAAGTCCAGGTAGCTTCCTCAAGAATAGAAATGGTATCCAAACCCCTGAAAAAAGCACCAAAAGAGGCTACAGCCCTAGAAGAATGAGCTTTAACAGAAGAAGGAATGCTATTCCCATGAAAGCAATAACAAAAGGAAATGGCTTTAGATATCCAAGAAGAAATGGTTTGCTTGGAAACAGCCAAACCGAAAGACTTAGGATGAAAGGAAACAAAAAGCTGCTCAGATTTACGAATGGCTTTAGTTTTATCCAAATAATATCTGAATTGTCTATGCAAATCCAAGGTGTGAAGAAACTTTTCACCAGCAGATTCTGGAAAGGGGAAAAAAGTGGGCAAATGGATAGACTGATTAAGAAACCACTCATTAACCACCTTTGGCATAAAAGAAGGATTAATAGGAAGGGACACCCTTTTCTTACGAAAAAAACAGTAAAGGAGGAGCAGCCATAAGTGCTTGCAGGTCAGACACCCATCTGGCAGAGGTAAGGGCCAAAAGAAGAACGGTCTTCTAAGAACAATGCTGTAAGAAAACTGAAGCCACAGGCTCAAAAGGAGCCTGAGCCAATTTTTCTAAAACAAAATTAAGGTCCCAGGAAGGAAGAATAGGCTTCCTGGGAGGCCTAATGTGAAGGATGCCTTTAAGAAACTGGTCTCAAATCTAGAACCCAAAGGTGGGGGTCAAAGGCAGACAAGCAGAAATAGCTGACATTTGGGTCTTAGCAGAATAATATGCCAACCCAGCATTGAGCAGTTCACCCAAATAAGAGAACCAGAGGAACATTCACAGTACGTGGATCCAGGTTATGGAAAAGATACCAGACAGAAAATCTGTTCCATTTGGACAAATATTTATTTATTTTATTTTACATTGGTTAACGGGAGAGTCCGACTGGGCATAAAACCCTTTTTCACTGGAGGCCCGGAGAGAAAAGCTCCATTGTTAGTAAACTATTTTGTTAGTAGTAAGAAAATTTGTATAATACAATAAAGAAAAAAATAGTAACAGACATTCATAACGATAAAAAGAGTAGAACAGAGTAAATTGGTCAAGTGGGAGACAAGACCAATAATCTTGTATAACAATGCTTCTAGAAGACCGTTCTTACAGTAGTAGCAGATAGTGACATTGTATACAATAAGAGTGCAATTAGGACAGGTGCAGTGGTTAGTGTTGCAGCCTCACAGCAATAGGTTCTCCGGTTCAATCCTCGGCTGGGGTGCCTTCTGTGCAGAGTCTGCATGTCCTCCCTGTGGTCATGTGGGTTTTCTCTGGGTGCTCTGGTTTCCTCCCACATCCCAAAGACCTGCTGTAGGTAGATTGGACACTCTAAAATTGGCCCTAGGCGTGAGTGCGTGTGTGTGCCTTCTGTGGAAGGTTGGGCGCCGGGCTGGCAACTTGGCACCGTAAAACTCCACTGCCAATCATGAGCGGACAGCTGATTCACTGTGGTGACCCCTAACTGGGAAAAAGCCGAAAAGTAATCTTCTATACAGGTAACATAGCAAACTGAAGGTGTAAAATCTGGTAGATATTAACAGTGACAGAGAAGAAGAAAAAAGCGCGTAAAGTAGTCATATGGCTTAAATTCAATGTTCATTATATATGCAATTAAAATGTTAAAATCAGCTAGTTCCATGGTTTGGGCTACCCATGCGCAGTACATGTGCAAATCCAGGAATTGGTGAGGCGGGCTTTAATGTGATGATTGAAGTTTTTTAAGCTAGTTATAGTTCTAATTTCAAGTGGTATGTCATTCCACAGTTTAGCAATGTAGTAGGAGTATAGAGTGTCACCTGAGCTATTTTTTACTCCTGGTTACTTCAATTAGGGCTTTATTAGTGGATCTTAGTGGACAAGTGCTTATATGGGGATTGAGGAGGCCTTGTAGAGCTGGTGTTTTATTGGGTTTATAGTACATTTGGTGGGTAGTAGAGAGTTGCGTGAGAATGAGTTGGCGGGGTAGTTCTAACCAAGATAGTTGTCTTGGGGCCTTGCAATGATTGGTTCTAGGAGGACAGCTAGTGGCAAATTTAGCTAAATTATAGCAGGCATCTAGCTTGCTTAGGTCTGATTTGGAGAGTTTGGTAAGGATGGGTGAGGTGTATAGTAAAGTTGACAAAAGATGAGTTCTGGCTGTGGTTATTCTGGAGTTTGTGGTTAGTTTTTGCATCTGTATAAGGTACCTATTTTCTTGTGTGCTTTCTTTTTTTACAACCTGGGCAATGTGCAAGTCGAACTTCAGATTTTGATCAATAACAACACTGAGAAGTTGCGGGGATGGTACTAGTTCAAAGTCTTATTACTGGATGTGATGTTGAAGTAAGTGGACTGGGTTTTGAATTTAGTGGAGTGGAAGAGTATGAGTTTAGTTTTATTTGGGTTCAAGATTAATTGGGCGCCTGCCAACCATGATTCAGTAGCATTGAAGGATGTTTGGGTTAAGTTCTTTAGTTCAGGTAGAGTTGGGGCAGAACATATGACAGTGGAGTCATCTGCATACTGTATGAGTGGCTAGAGTTGCAACATCATGGAGATTATTTGTAAATGAGTTTAAAAAGGAGGGGGCCAAGAATAGACCCTTGAGGCATGACCATAGTCACTGGTAGTAAGGGAGAAAGAGTTTTTGTTCCACCGTACCGCTTGTTGCCAATCTATGAGGTGGTGCTGAAACCAGGTTAGAGTGGAGTAGCTTAGGTTCAGTTTGGACAAGGCGGTCAGCAGTTTGTGACACTTTATCGAAGGCTTTTGACAAGTCTAAAAAGATTGCTGATACTAGCTCACCTTTATTTCTAAATTGACTGTGTTCGTGAAGCTAATAAGGGCTGTGGTAGTACTGTGGTAGGGGAGAAAGAGTAATTTATTGTCTAGGAGATGGTTATTTGGGTGTGAACACGCCTTTCAAGGATTTTTGATGGAGGGGATAGGATTGCTATGCGCCAATAGTTAGAGAAGTCGGTGACGGGACCTCCTTTGTGTAGGGGTATGATGTGAGCAATTTTCCAGAGAGTGGGGATGCGTTGCTTGGATATGGAATGGTTAATTAGTAGGGAAACTGAATAGGAGATGGCTTCAGCTGCTACTTTTAAGTATGTTGAGGGTAGGTTGTCAGCTGCCAGGGTTGTGGGTTTTAGCCCTACTTGAGGGGTACCCCACTGGTGGAATCTGTCCAGAAACATATCCCTGTGAAGCGTCCACTAGTGGGATTGTTTTAGGACCTGCTGAGAGAATCTGCCACTACGTTCTGATCTGAAGGAACATAAACTGCCTGAAGGGTCACCTGATACTGGGCAGCTACATCACAAACCTGATGAGTTAGTCTGCACAGGAGAGACCTTGTCCCCCTTACTTGTTGATGTACCTCCTCACTCTGGTATTGCTTGTAAGAATTCTGAGGGACCCCGGAAGGAATGGAATGAAAATCCTGAAGAGCTCTCATCTCTTTGACATTGATGTGGTCTTTACTTTGTCAAAGAGAGCAAAGGCCCTGCACTTTCAGAGGACTGAAGGAGGCCCAAATCCAAGGGATCTGTGAAGAGTTCCTGAGGGGACTGGAGATTGAAATGGGCATCTCTGGTTTGAGTGACAACTGATGAATCCACCACTAAAGTTCCAGCTTGAGATATGGAAGAAGAGTGACTAGAAAATCTAAATTTAAAGAATGAAAATATTGAAGCCAAACGGACATTAGAAACCACTGGTGCTTAGTCATGTGGAATTTGGCCAGAGGAAGCATAGGAATGAGAGAGCCATGTAAATCAGAGCCTTCAGAAACAACTTGGCTTTAATTGACGCTAAAGGAAGAAAGGAGTCTGGAGCCTGCTCCCAAGGAAAACCTGATCCTTCGAAGGAGTTGGGAATGATGTTTGGAAATTTTACAGTAAAACCCAGGCTTTGCAGGAGACAAATAGCAAAGTGAAGATGCTGAAGTAAAATCTCTGGAGAAGAGGCCTGAATAAGCAGGTCATACAGGTAAGGAAAGATCTGTATCCCCTTCAATATGCAGAAGGCAATCTCAGGAGCGAGGCATTTGGTGAAGACCCTTGGGGCAATAAAGAGGCCAAAGGGCAAAGCAGAGAACTGAAAATGCCAGAAAGCAACAGTGAAATGTAAAAATTTCCTGAAAACTGGATGAATATGAATATGCAAATAAGCATTCTTGAGATCCAGAAAAACAAGAAAAGCCAGAGGAATTAGAAAAGGAAATGAGGTTTGAAGGGATGGTATCCGAAAGGAAGGAACCTTCAAAAAAGTGTTTAGCTGAGAGAGATCCAGAATGGGTCTCCAGGTGCCTTCTTTCCTGGGGACCTAGAACATTCTGGAGTAAAACACCTTCTGCCTCTTTGGAGTTAGAACTTCTTGAATTGTTCCCTGAGCCAACAAGCCCTGAAGTACATCTGGGGGGAAAAAGGGCAGTTGTTTCTGAGGAATGCCCAAAAGGGGGGGGTGAGATTTCCAGACCATATTATACAGCTGGCGAATTATGGAAGGAAAATAAATTCCAGCAACTATCATGGCAGAAAAAAACATCCATAGATAACCCAAAGTAAATAAAGACCAAATGCATAGTATTTAATGAGCAAAGGTGAGCACTTTCATAGTTACAAACTGTTAATCAGTCCTATTTACATAAAACCATCTAAACATTTAAATAGCCTGCAAAAATGACACCTACTCTAAAATGTCTTTATTAAAATGCAACAGCGTTGGCAGTGTTATTGAAAGCAACTCTCTTCCTGTTCCAATAATAATTCTACTTGCATATTAAAAATCCAAAAAGATAAAAATGTTACATCTGCTTGTAGCGCAAAACTGCACTTCTGACATCGCCATAAAAGTATAATACACAAAACTGTGTCAAAACCAAGTAAATTCATTCATGTTATAACGGATCCCTGCAGTCATAATGTGGTGGATGTATCCTCCAACTAAGATTCAGATGTCAGTATTCCAATCCTGTTTCAAGCAAATAGATAGTCTATACTTGAAATGTCAATGTCAGAAGTGTAGTTAATTATTATTGGAACAGGACACAAGTTGTTTTTAATGACACTGCCAATGCGGTTACATTTTAATCATGATATTTTAGAGTAGGTGTCATTTTCATAGTCTGTTTTAAATGTTTTAGAAAAGATGGTTTTATGTAAGTAGGTGTGATGAAACTATTTTGTAACTGTAAAAGCACTCCCCTTTGTTAAATACTGTGCACTGCTCTAATTTGGTCCTGATTTATTTTGGGTTATCTATGGACATTTTTTTTCCTGCCGTGATAGTTGCTGGATTTTCTTCTTGTTACCTTTTGGTTTGTTCAGAGAAACTTTTACCTGACGACTGTGACCTTTTGGGTATTTGTTCTTTGTTGGTTTCACCGTTGGGACATGGCTGAAGGTTTGAATATTGAATTGGACTATAATCCAAACAGATTGCATAGACTGCAGTGTATTTTGAAAGTTGAAACCAACACTTTTTTTGTTTGTTTTTTTTTCTGTGCAATTCCGGAAGCAACAGATGCATCTTTAGGTGTTTTAACAGAACACACGAGCAGCATTTTTATGCTGCTTAGAAAACCAGAGATGAAGCTGTATAAATATAAATGATTGCAGTGGCAGAGGATACATTTAGAGACTTCACTCTATCATAAGGTGGTAGAGGGTTACGTATCCTCAAAATGCTAACATATGGAGATACACATCCTGAGTTACATAAACGGTGGCAAACTATGAATATTCAGTTGGGTTTAGACTACGCTTGCTAATAGATTTCTCTTCTCCTATTGAGAACAATTTGCTTAAAGAGATTGTGATATTTATAATAAGTTCTCAGTAGAAATGATTGCAACCAGTCTTGATGAGTTTTTTGAGCAAGTTATTAATTTTGATAGAAGACTTCAGGCCAACAAGTTGAAGTTAGAGAGAGATCATGGATTTTAAGAGATACATTTTTTTCATGGCCAAGGGAGGGTTGGAGATTGACACCTGTTAATGATAATGAAGCACATGTTGAGACTATTTCAGGTAGAATAATTGACCATGCTGTACCATCTGAAATGTCTTCTGCTCATGAGAATACCAATATAGGTATACCATTGATGCCAGCCAGTGCATCTACTTCTACTACCACTCCCCTTTTTTTCTCTATTGGAGCCTTTCCCCATAGAAATACATCCTTGGGATTCCACCCGTATCCCTGCTCGACAGGGGCATCGGGTGCTGATTTGTCTATGCATGGGCTAAACCCTTGGCTAGGCTTATAAGGGCCTTGGGGCCAATAGCCTAGTAACTTCCTATGATCCTATAGTCATGGATCACAGACAAGGGAGATCCTATAGTCATGGATCACAGACAAGGGAGATCCAGGAGTCTGCTAAGGAGAGGACGTATACACTACAAACAGCAATCAGTGGAGAGGTATACTCTAATGATCACGCACAGCAAAATGTAAATGATTTTAGTATTAAGTATTTCTTCAGTTGCTTTGACTTCAGAACAAAATGCCCTATTAAGTAGATGACTTTCTTTCTGTCCCTGGACAGACATTGGATTTAACACTGGTACTTACTGATTTACTAGGAATTTTCTTTTTTGTTGTCGTTTCAGAGTCAGCCTTCAGCATTATGTAGTTTCAAGAAACCTAGTATGCTTATTCCAGAAAGGCATCCCATTATTGAAGCATTTACCACTATATGTGATGAACAGATTAGATCAACATTGACTAGTAAGCACACCTTTTATAATTTGACAGAAGCTGAATATGTTGCTTTATAAGAATTGAAAGGGACTCTATTGTATTGAGAATCGGCCAGCAGACAAGGGTGGTGGCATTGTGGTGATGGATAGAGATTTCTAACTCACCAGCATGGAGGAAGTTTTGGGAGATGTAGCCACTTATCTCCTTAAGTGTCAAGTAACAACTATAATTGACAAAGTATCTTTTCTTTTGTTTGATTTATTTGACGAGAATGATCACTGAGGATTTGGATTTGCATAATTATTTTTCTGTTGAACATCCAATTATCCCTTTATTATATGGACTTCCCAAGGTGCATAAGAACCTCAATAGACCACCTAATGCACCTAATACTTTCTCTAGTAAAGGTTGGGCCACAGAACTTTTGTCTATTTTTATATAAAAAAAAAAAAAACATTATGGCTAGTGCTAGATAATGTAGGTACTGTTCCGAAAGATATCAAACAATTTTTGATTGTGTATAAAAGCATTCATCATTTAACTGCCGTCCAAGATTTACTATTTGTCACACTAGATGGGGCTTCACTTTTTTACAGATGTTAATAAGATTGAGCTTATATGCACAATGTTGGAATTAGTTCTGGATAATGTGCTTGTGTTCGGAGAGACTTTTTATTTACAGAGAGTTGGCATAGCTATGGGCACAACTTGTGCGAATAGCTACACCAACCTGGTATTAGTTCATTGGGAATAAAACTGGGTGCTCAATAACAATACCTTTATCCAACACATCATCCACTATAAACACTTTGTGGATGATATATTTTTTTTGTTACGGAATGGCACGTATGACATGTTCAGTGAATTTGTTAATTATGTGCAGAACACCACAGAAAAAGTTCAGAGTTAAGCCCTCTTCTACACTGATAAATTTTTCTGGATATAACTGTAAGTAGGGACACTTTTTAAGATGGAATTGTATAGAAAGTCTTGTAAAAAGAACCCCCCTACATAAAAGCAGTATGCACCTCAGGCACATTCCTAGGAATATGCTTAGGGGCAGTTTCATAGACCTATGCATCTGCATACTGATGAAACATCACTAGAGCAAGTGTTCCTGACCTTAAGCGAGATTCTTTGAGGAGAGATTATTCTTCAAAAGAGATAGACTTGTGTATATCTCAGGTAAATTCTGAAGGGATAGGCAAGGCCAGCCCTTACTTTTCTGATTCATTACCATCTACCAGTGTGGAAGGTTTGGGATTCCATAGGAGTAGGGAAGTGAGGTGTCTCTCTACATACTCAAGTGACATTAATCTTGTATGTGATGTGAGAAAAAAATTGGGGGATATTATGCTGCAGCCCTGAGCTCAAGGAATTGGTGGGGGGAGGCAGCTAGGATCTGAAGTAGTTAACTTCATTTGTTCATCAACCTGTGGGTATCGGATCCGAGCCGGCAGCTTTATTCAGCTAAGATCCGAGCTCCAAGCTCCTCCCCCTTACCCATAACCCCCTGCCATCCTTCTCTGTCCCCGGATCTCATTTGCTGCGGCTTATTCAAGCACCTAGAGCAAGTTCCAGGCGTAGGGTTTTGTGTGTTTTTGAAGAAAATTACCTCTTTTTTCACCTAGTTTTCAGTTTAAGCGAGTGAGTGTTGTTCCCTTTTGTAGTTAATTAGGCTAGTTTTGTTGGTAAAATTTATATATTTTTTAGTTAGTCTAGTCTTCCTTCTTCCCGTGTGTGTGAAGGTGTGTTTGGGTTGGGCCTTTTTCTTACTATGGCCGAGGCCCCTAAAACCTTCTTTTCTAAATGCACCGAGTGTGGCCATAAGCTATCTCCGGCGGATGGCCACACTCGGTGTGTTATCTGCCTTGGGGTTGACCATCTTTCTTCGGGCTGCACAATTTGTGCAGCCTTCAACCCCAGGGCTTTGAGGGATAGGAGGTCGAAGTTGATTCTGGCAGGACTTCTGCCCCCGGACTCGGCTTCATCCTCTTCTCCCTCGGCGGCACCGGCTGCTACCGCAGCGGTCCCACCTTCAATCCCTGCTCCCCTGGCCGGGACTCACCCTCCCATTGTGGCTCAGGAGAGGGAATCTAGGAGGGAGGGAGAAAAGAAAGGAGAAGCACCACAAGCGGCGGGCCAAAGCTTCCTCTTCGGCTCCGCCAGCGAAGCAGCTAGTCTCTCTCCTAGGGCCTCGGGGCCTTCTCCTTCCCGGCTCCATTAACCCTGCTTTTCCCCGGGGCCGGAGGAGGAGGAGACCCAGTCGTCTTCGAGGCGTTACTCCAGGCCTGCCTCTGTGGCCTCGTCTAGATCAACCCGAAGTTTGTCAGATGCAGATATGGACCGGATGATGCGTAGGTTTCTCCAGGCCCAACTGCAGATGGGAGTGCTCCTGCCTCCCCCCCTCTGGGTGGGGGGGAGTTCGACCCCCTTTTTCGCCCTTATTGCTCCTTCTCCGACCCACTTCCAGGGTTCGGAGCCATCGGAGCCGGGGGAGGCTCGGCGCCGATAGTACATACTACTTCGGCTCCGACCGCACCCTCGAGTTTGTCGGGTCCCTTTTGGGATCCGAGCTCTCGGAGCCGTGAGCTGAGCTTCGGATCCGGAGGTGTCTGTCTTCGGCTCCATCTCGGTCGGAGCATACTGGCCCTTCGGATCCGATGGCGCCGCCTCCGGTCTGCACCTCGGATCCGAAGGGGCTGCTCTCTAAGCTTAGAGAGAGTAGTTCTCCTTCGGCGTTCGATGTTGTGGAGAGGGTCTTGTCGAGGGACTCGAGGCCCCAGGCTCTTGCTGCGGTTCCACCCATCACTCCCTCTCAGATGGGCCTACCTTCCATCACCCGGCCCCAGGGACCGCCTGCACCTACGTCCCAGATGGTTCCCTTAGAGGAACAGGATGTGGTTGGTGAGGCATCCTTGGACAGCCCCCCCCCCCCCGAGGAGGTTCCTCACAAACGTAAGTGCAAGAGGAGGCACTTGGACTCACCCGAGTCCCTGACAGAGGACACAGACTTAGAGGAAGGGGAAGGTTCCCCAAGGTCACCCCCAAGGGCGTCTCCTTCGGAGACATTATGGAAACGCTTCGTATTAGAGGGGGGTGGTCAGCCCAAAAGCCTACCTCCGATGGGCCTGAACGCAGGCCCATCTACCTCCTTGGGTGTCCCATCCCGCCGATCCCCTGGTAGATCTGATCACTACCAGGGCATGGAAGGAACCAGACACTGTGGAGCCCATACCAAAGAGACCAGACAAAATTCTCAGTCCACCCATAGGGTGGATTGGAGCAAGCCAGTAGATGTCATGTTGGTGGCGGCTGCCACCAAGAAGGAACTGGCCCAGGAGCTCTTCGCTGTTTGGCATGACCGTCTGCGACACACTGGTCCAGAGCGAGAAAGACTGGAAGACGTTGTCTACCATCGGGATCTGCTTCTTGGCTCCCCAGGGGTCCTTCTCCAGGAACCAAAGGGGACAAAAGAAGATGTGGTTCCGGAAATCTCAACAGTCCCATTTCTCTCCGGACCCCTCGTCCTTCAGAGGCAGAGGAGGACAGGGTGGACGCCGGCCCAGAGGCAGAGGGGACCGAAGAATTTCGGGTCGAGAGAAACCTTTTCGGATTGGCCCGTGCAGCAACCCTGAGGGTTACCTGACTGCTCCATCTGGAAGCAGTCGGGGGGGCATTTCTCGAGGCACCTAGCAGTTTGGGAGTCCATTACAACAGATCGCTGGGTGCTTCGAATCATATCCAGAGGTTACACTATCCCATTTCTGAATCTCCCTCTCAGACTCCGGAGCCTCCCCGATGTCCCACCCAATCAAAGGGAGGCAGCAGCCGCTGAAATAAAGCAGCTGCTAGAAAAAAGAGCAATCCAGCCCGTCCCCCAAGATCAGTCCAGATCAGGATTCTACTCCAGGTTCTTTTTGATGCCAAAAAAGATGGGAGACTTAAGAGCAATCTTCGACCTGTCCACTCTGAACCTATCGGTTGCCAAAGAAAAGTTCCGGATGGTCACCATTCAGTCTATTCTCCCACAATTACAGGAGAACGACTGGATGTGCTCTATAGACCTCAAGGATGTGTACTACCACATTTTGATGGACAGACTATCCAGAAGGTTTCTCCGCTTCCGGCTGGGAGCCAGTCACTATCAGTTCAGGGTCCTTCCTTTGGTCTCACCAAAGCCCCCAGGGTGTTCACCAAAGTGATGGCAGTTGTAGCGGCCCACCTGAGGCTTCAGGGAATACAGGTCTTTCCGTACCTAGACGACTGGCTCTTGACCGCCCCCACCAGCCAGGAATTACTTCCTTCACTTGGCCTCTCATCTGGGAATTTCAATCAATCTCAAGAAATCCTCCTTTCAACCAACTCAGACCTTCGATTTCATAGAGGCCAGGCTAGATACAAACCTGCTGAGGGCCTTCCTACCTCCGGACAGGCTTCGAATTTTGACATTCCACGTGATGGCCCTCTTACAATCCCCGGCTCCCCCAGCGGAATTGGTCCTGAGGGCGCTAAGTTCCATGGTGGCTGCCATCAATCTATCACCACTAGCTTGTCTAAACATGAGGGTCCTGCAATGGACCTTGCAGGTCCAATGGTCCATCCTGCAACATCCGTATCCCCCTCAGCAAGGTTTGCAGGAGGTCCCTACTCTGGTGGATCCAATCCTCTGATCTCCGGGAAGGGCGCCCCTTTTCTATGACCCCACCCCAAGCCACGGTGACCATGGACGCTTCCCGCCTCGGGTGGGGTGGGGCACTGCATGGGCAGAACCATCCAAGGCACGTGGACACAGAGACCTTGTTGCACATCAATGTCCTAGAGATAAGGGCGGTGCTTTTAGCATTGCAAGCACTCCAGCCTCTTCTTCCCTTAGGGACAATTGCGATTCAATCAGACATGTCAGTAGTCTGGTACATCAACAAACAAGGGGAAGCCAGATCCTATCTGCTGTGTCGAGAGGCCATGAGAGTTTGGGAATGGGCGATCGCCACCAACCGCTTTCTCATAGCAAAGCACATTCCGGGTCATTCCAACATTTTGGCAGACAAGCTGAGTCGTCCTCACCTTACGAGTGGTCTCTGAACCCGAGAGTAGCGAAGCAGATCTTCCTCAAGTGGGGTCAACCTTGCTGCGATCTTTTTGCGTCGTCTTCGGACGCAAAGTGCAGCGAGTACTTTGCTCTACTTCCCCCACCAGGGGAATCCCCCAGAGACGCTGTAGTCCATGTTTGGTCATCCGGTCCACTTTATGCTTATCCACCTCTCCCCCTCATGGTAAAATTCTTGCAGAAAGCTCGTCAGTTGGGGAGCAAAATGATCCTCATAGCCCCTATATCTGTGCAATATGTTATTCATTGGAGATAAATGTTGCAATGGTTTAGGTCTGTTTTCTAGATATTTTATATATATTTTTTATACATGTGGAATATTTTTATTTTATGTTTAGGTTTTTGGGTTTTAGAGTATTATATAGGATTTTTGTTTTTGTATCTTTTAAGAAAATTTCCTATACTTGAGAAATCAATCTGTTTGCTTGAATCAACAAGATTGGTTTATTGACGTGTGAAGCTTAGTTGGAGCATACACCCACATAGTTATAACTGCAGGGACCCGTTAACCTGCATGGATTTGTGTGGATTTAATACTTTTTTGTGTATTATAATTTTATGGAAATGTCAGAAGTACAGTTTTGCGGTACAAACAGAACATTTTTATCTTTTTTTAGATTTTGAACATGTAAGTAGAATTATTATTGAAACATGAAGTGAGTTATTTTTAATGACACCACCGGTGTTGTATATTAAATTTGACGTTTTATAGTAGGTGTTGTTTTTGTAGGCTATTTAAATGTTTAGATGGTTTTATGTAAGTAGGTCTGATGAAACAGTTTATAACTGGAAAAGTGCTCACCTTTAACTACTGTGCACTGCTCTAATTTGGTCTTTATTTATTTTGGGTTATCTGTGGATGTTTTTTTCTGCTATGATAGTTGCTGGATTTTCTTTTTGCTACCTTTTGGTTTGTTCAGAGCAACTTTTAACTGACTGACTGTGGCCTTTTGTTTATTTCAGTTATGGAAAGATCCCAGGGGTCTGAAGTGATTTTTAACCAAATAGGAAGGGGCAGGGAAAGATGAAGAGGAATGTGACTGAGAAGAGCAGGGCAAGGATAGTCAGACATCACCTGGTTTGTCAGGAAAAGGAGGCTTCTGTGCTGAAGGGGTTTGGGTAGCCTTAGCAGGGGAAGCCTTTCTACCACACTTCTTACCTTTAGAGGGGAACAAAAACAGGCTTGTTAGGGTAATGCCTTTGAAATTTAAGAACTGGTGAAACAAAAATATATTTCATATCCTGTAAAGCTTTACCCTTTTCATGGAGGGACTTAACTCGGCAGCAGCAGCCCCAAACAAATGGTTATTATCCAGAGGAACATCCATCAACTTGGCCTTGATATCATCAGGCAAAGGTTGAAGCCGAAAGCCAAGAATACCTCCTCCACACAGAACCAAAGGCAGCAACCCATAGATGAGGCATCAGCTGCAGCATATCTGCATTTAATGGAATGGCAAGCAACCTGAGATGACATCCTTAATAAAGAAAGTTCAGACATCTTCCCTTTAGAGTTAGGAAGGTCTGAAAAAAAACTGATGGGTCAGAGAAAGGAGTGCTAAAATGTATGTATGGTCATGTGGGTCTGGTAGTTCACAGCTCTAAATGCCGGGGTAGCAGAAGTATACACTTTCTTACCCAACCTCTCCATAGTTCTGTCTTTGTCAGAAGGAAGCAACTTAATAAAAGGCAACCGTTTTGATGGCTTGTCAAATGTAGCTTACACCACAGAAGGCTAAGCAGAGAGGTACTTATAAAGAAACTTGCTATCTTCAGGTACCTTATCAAACCTGTCAGGTTTTTTGGGAGCAGGGCAAGGAATCAGGAGCATGATTAGTACCAGAAAAGGCATCCAGCACGGCAGCAAACAGGAGGAACAGCAGAGGGCCTTGGAGACTCCATTTGCATAAGCTCATAGTACCTCTTCTGAACATCAGACACCCAAGCACAATCCCATTTAAAAAAAAGTCCATCATTCGGGATTTCACCAAAAGAAACCTTCTCAAAAAGAGAGTCCGGACTAATAGACTTCTCTTCCTCAGAACTATAATCTAAGGGGGAAGGAATCTGGGAAGAATAAGTTTGGGATTCCTCATCAGATGAATCTTTCTACCAAGGCCTCTTAAGACAGGTAGAAGACCAAGGTAGAGCTAGAAAAGAAACCCCCTGAGGATGGTTCAGAGCAATAAGTGCATTGAACAGGCCTTGACTGAAGTTTTGCCTTTCACTCTTAACAATCTTTAAGAGCAGGAGAAATATGATTGTTTTTTGCTCCTTTTTTAAGGGAATGTCAGCCTTCTAGATTTTAGGATGCTCTGACCCCTGATGACATTCACTTAGGATCATAGGAAGTTACTAGGCTATTGGCCCTGAGGCCCTTATAAGCCTAGCCAAGAGTTTAGCCCATGTACAGACACCTCGGCACCCAATGCCTCTGTCCAGCAGGGACACAAGGGTCGAATCCCAGGCAAGTATTTTCTGTTTCCCATCCAGTTATCCAGGTTGTGCTTAAAAAGGGGTAAAGAGGTACTCTGATGTGGAGACGGAGTCTATTCCACAGATGAGGGTGGAGCGTCCACCAGTCCTGGAAATTATAGACCCACCACCCTAACTAGCCTGATCTACAAGGCCATAGAAGGCATTATCATGGACCTCATTAACAAGGACATTGGCAACCTCCAAACACTCTATCCCACACACTTTGGCTTCATCAAGGGGAGGCCATGTCAGTTAAATTTGGTCAACTTTTTTGAGACCTTCATCAAAGCCATGGATTAGGGGAAGACTGTGCACACCGCCTACCTTGACTTGGCCAAAGCCTTCAACACTATTCCCCACTCGGGCATAATAGATAAACTCTCTCAACTAGGCATCAATCCATATGTTACTAGATGGGTAGCTAATTGATGGAATCCACCTAGTCAAAATAGGGGAAGCCACCTCAAGCAGTAGACCCAGGGTTCGGTCTTGTGGGCTCTGTTATTTGGGATATACTTTTTTGAGGTGCAGGCCAAAACCAGTGGGCTATGGCTGACCAAGTTTGCAGATGACTGCAAGCTGGGCACTCGTCAATTCCCTAAATGATGTGGACATCCTCCAAGAGGGTGTCACCCAAACAAATGACTGGTGCCAGAAACATGGCCCCAAACTGAATGACAAAAAATGCATAATCATCACCTTTGGGGAGAGTGATATCCCCACAAATTATCATGTTAATAACAAGGTCCTAAGCATGCAATCAGTTGTGAGGGACTTGGGCACCCAGGTTGATAGCAGCCTGACTTTTGACCACCATATTGCCTCCGTTGTGCGGAAAGCTTTCTACATGACCCACCTCCTTGGGAAGAGTATGTCATCCAGGGAGAAAGGAGATCATAACATCCTTGTATTCTTCACTAATAAGACCCATTATTGAATAAAATGCCCCTTTCGGCATGTACCTCTATAAAGCACATGCAGCAGCTGGAGAGACCACAGAGGTTCCTCCCCAGGAATCCAGGGTCTTAAATATCTACCCTACACATATAGGCTACAAGCCCTGTTCCTCTACTCCATCTCATACAGACTCCCCAGAGGTGACCTCTGGCATATAAAGCAATCCAGACCCCGCCTTGATGGGACTGCTGCATATCTGCAAGTCGAGCACCACTCGAATAACCTGCACACACTACCTCCACCTGGTCTATGACATCAGTAGGACTTGTTGGTGGGACGGGTTTGTATCCCAGAGGATCCCCCTTCTGTGGAATAGACTCCCTCTCCTCGTCAAGCAGAGTACCTCATTATCCCTTTTTAAGCACAACCTGGATAACCAGGTGGGCAGCAGAAAATACACCCCTGGGATTCCACCTGTGTCCCTGTTAGACTGGGGCATCTGGTGCTGACTTGTCAGAACATGAGCTAAATTCTTGGCTAGGCTTGTAAGAACCTCAGGGCCAATAGCCTAGTAATTTCTTATGATCCTATGTATATCATTCAGAGAAAAAATGAGCATGGGGAAGAAGTATATTGCATTTTGCTTTAGAGAAAAGAAGCCACTAACATTGATTTTAACAGCACTTTTCAGAAGTGCAAGTAGGGGGTCTGAAACATCTGTACTAAGCTTGAATGTTCTTACTTTACAGTTTATGATCATGAGGGGGTAACATTCTCATTTTAAAATGACCACAGGACAGCAATATAAATTTAATTTGCTTTTGATTAAAAAAATACTTTTACCAGTGCTGCCAAAAGTGCTATTAAATAATGGAGTCTGATCTTGTACGATTAAAAAACTAATCGTACAGAAGCAACCTGCTGCATTTTGATCTAGACAAAAGTCAAGCTAGATTGCTTTCCCAGGTGTTGTCAGACATGCTAGTAAACAGTTAAAACTAAAATTTCCCTAACAGAGTCAAAATATCCTTGTTTTGTAGCTTCTGATATTGGGGACGCATCTAACAATATCTCAAGTAAAAACTGCACCCCTTTAACTAGCATTACTGATCTCTTGCTAAGTTTTTATGTGATCATGAGGAGGCAACAAAGAATTTTAGTTGCAATTAAACTATATCGGATCA
Source organism: Protopterus annectens (assembly GCF_019279795.1). Classification (NCBI taxonomy): domain Eukaryota; kingdom Metazoa; phylum Chordata; order Ceratodontiformes; family Protopteridae; genus Protopterus; species Protopterus annectens. The sequence goes on from NC_056737.1 coordinate 621,031,297, forward strand.
GCTGTAGAGATTTTTGCTTTTAGTTTGTGATATCTGATCATGTGGGAGCAACATAGAATTTTAATTTTGGTAGAAAAAAGTTGCACTGCTTTTACAGCTGCCATCATGTGTGAAGCACTATCAAGAGTCTTAAATATTCTGTCTGTTTTAGCTTGCATTAATAGCAAGAAAGCAAAACACCAATATTATACTCATGACGAAAAAGGAGTAAAATTGCTTTCACAAATGTTGTCACAAATCACAAAGACTAAGTGCAGTGTCAGTCATTGATGGGATTGTTGACATGTTTTACCTTCTTCAGTGATGAACTACTTTGAGTGTATTGATGATGAGCAGTCAAATTGTTCACTTCATAAATGAAGACCTTTATTACATCATATGGTTCTATGCATTACCTGTCAAGGGAATCTCAACAGAAAATATCATGTCTTGTTTCTTTTGCATGAAAGCTACTCTGTACTGAACCAGTGTGTTTCACTGGCAAATAAATGCACAGGCCAGCATGAAAACATTACTCAGCATTTCTGGTCCAGTGGCAGAGAGGGTTGAAGCCCTGACTGTGATTCCGACCTGTGTTCAGTTAGTGACATGGGCGCTGGGTAGTTGGGTTGGGAGGATGGGAGTGAATGGCCATTGTCCGCTTGTTCATCCTGGGGGAGGAAAGCTGTTTTTGGTACCCAATATGAGCACTGGGTATTATACCTACAGACATAAGCCTGCTAAGCATATCCTACATGTGGTGTGCATGGTTGCTTAAGCAGGTAGCATCACAGCACATGGAGATCTAGAGAGCTGCTCAATGGATCTCCTCATGGAGAGGATGACTGAAATTAACAGTCTTGCAAAAAATAACCACCATTTGAATATTTTTTGACAAATTGTTAATGTTAACAGATTAGACATTACATAATTGCTTCACAATTGCATATGCATGTTAATTAAGCATTATTAATCCTTTACCGCAAAGTGACTGGGACTAATATTAATGCAGGGAATGTGGCTGTTTCAGCTTTAGATTTCTTTATTCCTATGTATTTTTCAAACATTTTTTTAAATACTTTGCCAAGTAACTTGATACGTGAACACACTTTTTTTTGTTTAAAACCAAAACGTATCCTGCATTTTTGAACATGATCTTTAAACATGTCCACCCCCCAAAAAAAAAGAACGATTAAGATCACTGCAGTTCTACACAGAGTTATTATATGAATGGCGGCAACAGATACAAAATATATAACTGTGAATGCATGCATGTCATATCTTTGATACAGTTATTCTCTGTGATAAAACACATTCTCATTGACTGTGAACCACCAGTGAGAATTGGCTCCATACAGTTTTTTCATTTATTAACAAAGCAAATAAACTGCATGAAATGAATTTTACTAGATTTTTGTCATACTCAGTTTTACTTGTGTAGTGATTGGCTGCCACATTTATTTTAATACTCTGACAACTCATCATGGACAGAATATAATTTTAAAATGTCAGATCTTACAAACCTTGACCAACACTTAAATAAGCATTTATGCAAGAAACACAAATTGATGGGGGAAAAAAGTACAGAAATCACTATTTTACCACACCCTCTGCAACTTGTATATATCAGCTGAGATTGCACAACAGAGGAAAAAGAGCAGACTCCTCAACCATCACTTTGCTGTAAGATTTTCTTGCACAGACAAAAAGTATGTACAGTTCGATCAAATGCATTTTAGTTGTGTGTACTGGCTTTTTTAGCCTTTGCCAGAAACAGCATTTGAGCAACTGCTTTACAACCCACTGACATGAGTAAAACGCAGCATGCTGAGCACTCCTGCATGATTTATTGCTTAAATATTGTGTATATTTTCATTTACTTATGTCAGTAATAGTATAATGTATATTAGCAAAAATAGCCACAACTGAAAATATGCCATATGTATGAATGAGGAAGTTGTAAATGTTTGGTAGCACATTTATGGTTAGTTGTTTGCAAATGTTTGTGTTTAATCATATAGTGGTGGCTTAGCACAGATGGTTTAAGGCTATGAACTGCATATGAGCTTTATTCCTTAGTCCCGGATATGATTTCCTCAGCTCTACTCACAAAATGTGTCCCTGAGCCAAGTCATTTAAACAGATATTAATCCTGGGCAATCCCTTGAAAACAGCCACTTTGTGCCACCTGGACTTGCCCTGTTAACAACTGAATAAAATAATTAAGTACAGTTCCTTGCATCATGTTTTCATTTTACCAGGTTTATCTTGTATTACATACAGAAACTTACATATTGTGTTAGAAATCCGTTATCGCTTGTTGTTTTATGTTTAAGATGGCTTACAGCATGTAGAAGAGATAAAGCTTCAGAAATGCATCTATATTGAAGACTTGTGTCTCGAAAGACTAAGTAATATGGAGAATCTGAAGAACACTCTAATTCACCTGGAACTGATTTCTTGTGGAAATGTGTCAGACAGAGGCATCATATCTTTGCACAAGTTGACGTAAGTTTGCCAGTAATGTAAATGCATTCATTTTGTTTAAAATTGGAGATAGCAGGGAGGCAGCAACACATTGTAGTATGTGCAAAATAAACTGCAAAGATATAGGAGACTACTGTAGTATTAACTGACTTATATTTTAAGAAACAAAAGCTTTTCCACACAAGTGTTTTGCTATAAATCACTAATAGTACTAATGCCATTAGCTTAAATTTTGTGCAAACATCCTTGCCACAGTAATATAACTTTGGTTTGTAGTTCTGCCTCTTTGCAATACTAGCTGACCTCACCATAGTGTTAGGCAAAGTGGCATACTAAAATGAAGCTGTTCTTCCTGTTTCTGATAGCTGTTCAATACAAAATCAGTGACTGGCAGACAGTCAGGAATTTATGAATGAGTAATTTGTTACACTGCAGTACACATCAGATTTTGTACTTGAGTTTGAAACTGGACATCACTGAAGGTTGTATTTCTAGAATGTATTTTAAGAGGGTTTCCATTAAAACAATTTTTTCTTCCCCGAATTTTAAACCATTTTACTGATATAATGACACGGATATGAATCTCAAAACAATACAGATGTATTCCCTTTTCATCATACAGGGAGATGAGGTGTAGAAAATGTCAAATGTTACTGTAACATATTTTTGCTATTTGTGAGTTTGAGACAAGTTGCAGGTATGTATCGGGAGGAAATCATTGACTTGAAAAGGACAATGTTTACATGCAAAATTTCTGAAATATCTGCTACTGTCGCAGCAAAGCACAATACCCTAACCTTGCAAACTAATAGCTTACCAGCTCTCATCTGTTATCATTGAAATTAATGTAAAAGTGGCAGAAACTGGATTCAGTTTCTAATTTCAGCATTCTGATGGTTCCAAAAAATATCACACATCCATAGGGATTCAGAAAGTAGTCCATTGCTGACAGTAAAAGCTCAGACAAAAAGGGGCTATTTACACAATGTAGAGATATGCGATTCAGAGATATGTTGGCTGCAATGAGGAACGACCTTATGATTGACTAAAAATATGCATGTTTTTGAACTAGTGCTAATCAGCATTTTCCTGTGGTAGTTAGCACTTGCACCCACGCATCTCATTTGCACAGGGAACCCCACCCCAGTCACTCTCCCACACACAGGCACACATTCAAAAACACACACCTATTCCTGATGTCTCTTTTTTCATGGTTTTCTTTTTCTTTCCCCCTCATAAAAAACAGATCAGTCACTTGGTAATGCCAGGCATTAGAGATTCATATATCTTGTTGTGCAGCATCTCAGGGCTATATCTGTAACTTAAGTGACTCAGTCACATTGCAAAAATTCTCCCTGTTGTCATCTAGTGGTGGTCCTGACTTTGTCCTGAAGCCTCCACTGACTTGGACACACCCACACCCCTCACCTCTCTGATTTTACAGGATGTTCATGCTGTTGCTTCTTACAAGCATACCTCTTGGCTGTCCATATTTTCACAGAATGTCCACATTTTAGCCTCATCTTTATGTTCTGTTCCTTGTAAAATGTGTGGTTTTCTGACAAACCATTGAGGAGTGAAATTTGTAAATGACAGATATTTGAGTTTCAGAAGTCGTTTTTCTTCAGAAAATGCTTGCTAATACAAACACTGTTATTCTAGCAACTGTTTATAACAAAATAATTAAAATGTGTTCCTGATTGTAGGTCTTTATGCCCCCCCCCCCCCATTATTTTTGACTTTGTCCAGATTTCTTGTGCTACAAAGTTGAGGGTTATGCTTATAGGTTCCCTTTCCCTTGTAACTCCCAAACTGTTGCAGTCCTTGAATAACACCAGAGATCATAGGAAGTTACTAGGCTATTGGCCCTGAGGCCCTTACAAGCCTAGCCAAGAATTTAGCCCATGTTCCAACAAGTCAGCACCCTATACAACTGTCCAGCAGGGACACAGGTGGAATCCCAGGGGTGTATTTCCTGCTCCCCATCCAGTTATCCAGGTTGTGCTTAAAAAGGTTTAATGAGGTACTCTGCTTTACTTGGAGAGGGAGCCTATTCCACAAAATGGGGAGTCTTTGAGACGCAACATCTGTCTCACCAGCAAGTCCTACTGATGTCGCAGACCAGGTTGAGGTCATGCGTGCAGGTTACTCGAGTGGAGTTTGACTTGCAGATATGCAGAAGTCCCATCAGGGTGGGGTCTGAGATTGCTTTGTATGCCGCACAGAGGTCACCTCTGAGGAGTCTGTAGGATTGAGTAGAGGGATAAAGCTTTTAGGGTCTATATTAAATCATCGAATGCTTAGAAAAGCGAATGATGATTTATCGACCCCATGTAAGCGAAAGCTTGCAAACTCGAAAGCAAAAAAACAAAAACAAAAAACACTTAAAATATAACAAAGTGGGGGGCTTCGCCCCAACCCCCCCCCCAGTGGGGGGTTGTGCCCCCCACACCTTCCCTACTTAAATATATCAACTCTGAGATCGCACTACAGTGATGAAAACGGCAAAGTAACGGACACGGTCAAGCGATTTCTTTCCCAGGGAAAGACTTTGCTTATATGCCTCTTCGTCATTTTACCTTTTCAAGTTCGACCAAGACGCATTCGAAAGAATGAGTCTTCGGTCATCTAATGAGAACCTGGCTTTTAGCCTATCTATGTATGGTCGATGTTTGAGGCCCTGGATTCTTCGGATGAGGTACCTCTGTGGTCTCTCCAGCTGCTGCATGTGCTTTTTGAGGTGCATGCTGAAAGGGGCATTGTACTCAATAATGGGTCTTATAAGGGAAGAATACAGGGATGTTATGACCACCTTGTCCCTGGATGAGATGCCCTTTCTAATGAGGTGGGGCATGTAGAAAGCTTTCTGAACAACTGAGGCAATATGGTGGTTAAAAGCCAATTTGCTATCAACCTGGGTGCCAAAGTCCCTCCCGACCTGATTGCGTGCTTAGTGCCTTATCAATGTGATAATTTGTGAGGACATCACTCTCCCCGAAAGGGATGATGCATTTTTTGGCATACAGTTTGAGCCCATGTTTCTGGTACCAGTCATTTGTTTGGGTGAGACCCTCTTGGAGGATGTCCACATCACTTGGGGAATTGACAGCACCCAGCTTACAATCATCTACAAACCTGAACAGCTGTATCCCACTAGATTTGGCCTGTGCCTCTGAGAAGTATATCCCAAACAGCAAAGGCCCCAAGATAGATCCCTGGGGTACACTGCTTGTTACTGCTCTACTACTTGAGGTGGCTTCCCCTGTTTTGACTAGGTAGGTTCTGTTTGTGAGCCAGTTTGCTACCCATCTGGTAACATATGGATTGATGCCTAGTTGAGAGAGTTTATTTATTATACCCGAGTAGGGAATAGTATCAAAGGCTTTGGCCAGGTCAAGATGGGTGGTGTGTGCTATCTTCCCCTCATCTATGGCCTTCGTGACTGTCTCAAAGAAGTCGACCAAATTTAACAGGCATGACCTCCCCTTGACAAAATCAAACTGTGTGGGATCAAGTGTCTGGAGGTTGCCAATGTCCTTGTTAATGAGATCCATGATAATGCGCTCCATGGTCTTGCAGATCAGGCTAGTTAGGGTGATGGGTCTATAATTTCCTGGATCGGTGGGCCCTCCACCTTTTGTGCAAAGGGTTGACAGTAGCTGTCCTCCACTCGGCTGGGATATGAAGTCTGTATTCAGGCTTTGGTTGAATAGGGTGCCTAATGGTGCTGCAAGTTCCTGCCTGAGTTCATGTAGGATGCAGCCTGGGATGTTATCAGGTCCCACTGAGGCTGTATTTTTTGCCTTTGAGTGGGCAGTGATGTCGTGCTCCCTAGAGATAAGGGGAAGGGGGCATTTACTGGACATGTCCTGTTTTACTGATGGAGGGTGAGGACAGAGGAGTGAAGTTTTCACTGAATCTGTCTGCCAGCAGGTTGATTATGTCTACAGTGTGTGTATGTGGTATCCTTGACCACCAGTTCTGAGCAGATCTGGGTGTTTCCTTGAGATTGCGGACATATGCAAAGAAGGCCTTATGATTGTCTTTAATAGATGTAGCCAGTTTTGACTCTGTTTGCTTTGGAGGATTTCACTAGTGCTCTTATTTGCTTGTTCAGGCTAAGGAGAGATTGCTTCCAATTAGACACCTTCTCCTTCTTGGTCATGGAGAGCAATTTTTTTCCTTTTATTATAGAGCTAATTTATTGTAGATGTCCACCAGACAGGTATACTCTTCCTTGAGGGGGACGATTTCGTCCTGTCTGGTATTCCTGATTCTATGTAGCTATATAAATGCTCATATAGTACTTTGGTGTAGGTTTGGACATCTGTGCAAGTTCCTATGGGGGGGGAGGGGGCTGTGAAGCTCTTTATACGTTCCCTCAGGAGGTTGTAATCAGCTTTAGAAAACTTTGCTTGACCCTAGCTAAGGGGGAGGGTCAGGGGAGATGGTGACTTCGAAAGTGACTGTTGCAGTCATCACATTTGGGTTATCTGCTTGCAGTAGCCCTCAGTCGGCCTGATTATCAAAGTCTTGGGTCCTGCGTCAGTTGTCTCATCTTCCATGATGTCGGGTAGTCAGGGGTATAAAGCATGGAGCCAGTGCCATTTTGTCAGTCTTTCTTGCCGTGCGGTGCCTGAAGCAGAAGCAGTTCGCAAGTGCCGGTCAGCCAATTCCTGAAATTTTTGAGTTTCAGAACTGAAGTGTTCAACTAAAGCTAAGTACCCCGTTGGGGAAACTTTTTCTTGCTCTAAACTGATGTCAGTAAAAGTTAATAATTCTATTTCTTGCGGAAGGCAAATATCTCAAAGATTTCCATTTGTACTGCATTCCTTGCCTAGGCCCAGACCTGTTGGTTTTGTGCCCTATTTACTCCAGGAACTATTCATCGTCTGTTCATTTACGCGTCTAAATATTTTGGTACTTTGTTCAGTTATCCAGAAATGGCTTTGGTAAGCTACCTGACTACCGATATTCTAAAAAAACCACAAAGATAAAGACCGAGACAGACCGCTTGGGTCCAAAGCTGCCGATGACGCATCTCCTAAGTTAGTCGCCAGTTCACCGTTACTCAGGCGCTTTCGCAGCTCCTGATACCCACTACTTCAGATTCGCAGGCCTCTACTGAGATCCATTCGGAGTCTGGTATGCCACGAGATACTTCTTCTACCGTGGAACCTGTGGATGTCTCCTACCTTGGATGGGTCCGGAGCCGCTGTGCAGACACCGGCTTCTGAGGGTGTATTCAGGCCTACTGACTTGCATATTAAACAGACACCATCTTCTTCTTCTAGGCCTAAAACTCTATCTAAATGAGAAGAATGGCTGAGGACCTTATTACTCTAATCAGGGGAAGCCACCCTTCCCCCTCTAAGAGACCTAGGACTGATTTTCCTTCTGATTTCTTCTAATCAGGATTCTGAAATTTCTTTTTTCTCTGACCAGGATTTGCCCTTATCTACCTATGAGGATTCTGATGCAGAGGACTCCTTTCCCTCTGCTTCCCCTCCAGAAGATTTCTCCTTTGGTGAAACCTTGCATACTCTTAGGGAGCATTTCCACTGGGAAAGCCAGGATTACTCTGACTCCAAAAAGAGGCTTGGGGAATTCTTACTCCTGCCTCAACACAGGCCTTTAGCTATCCCTCCTGTACAGGACATTGTAGATGATGCCTTCTCGGAATCTTGCCTGGCCCCTGACTCTCTACCTCCTGCTCCCAGAAAATTTGACTGTTCCTTTAGGGGAAAGATGCCCCTACTCCAGCCTGGGACCTTAACTTTGTATTGGAAAATCTCACTCTACCTCCCTTTGAGCCAGCTGCAAGTGCAAAGTTGAAATTCCTTTCTTGGAAAACAGCCTTCCTTCTAACCATCACTTCAGCAAGAAGGGTGTCTGAATTACAGGCCCTCATGGCTTGTGGAGCCTTTCATCATCTTTCATGCGGACAGGGTGTTCTCAGGACCAACCCCTCCTTCATGCCCAAGGTGGTATCCAGTGTGGCCCTTTCAGTCCATTAATTTGCCAACCTTCTTTTCTAATCCACAGAACAAACTGGAACGAATACTGCACTCCTTGGACGTGCACAGACAACTTAGATCTTACTGGACAGGACTAAACCTGTCAGGAAATCTGAACAGCTGCTGGTCTTATTTGCTGCAGTGGCAGAAAGCTATTTTAAAGCAAACCATTTCCAAGTGGATTGGCCATTGCATTCATTTCTGCTATAAGCACCCTGGAAAACCTACCCCACAGGGGATGAGCACATTCAACCAGGGCTGCATCTACCTCTATAGCCTTTCTCAGAGGTGTCCCTACCAGGGACATCCTAGAAGCTGCTACCTGGAGTTCTCTATATACCTTCACCAAGCATTACCACTTGCCAATTTTTTCTAAATCCAGAGCTGTCTTTGCCACTGTTGTCTTGCAGGGCCTTATAGCTGGTCCTAATGCTATCTAATTACCTCCTCCCATCCTTGGCTTTGGGAATCTACCCAAATGTGATGACTGCAACAGTGAAATACGAAGAACATTATACAGTTGTGTACACTTACCATAAATGTAGATGTTAGTGTATTCACTGTTGCAGACCTGGTTACCCTCCCTCCAGCCCCCTGACTTCTATTGTCTGTACCTCTGTTCTTGTTTACTATGCTTAAAGCTTTCTGGTGTATTTGCTTTTTGTTGGAGGTGTAACCTTGTATATAATTGCTTCTCATTATGGGGGCACCTGACATCTGGGGCAAGAAAAACTGATAAAATGGTGTCGGCTGCATGCTTTATACCCCTGACTACCTGACATCATGGAAGATGAGACAGAAACTGACGCAGGACCCTAGACTTTGATAATCGGGCCAACTGAGGGCTACTGCAAGCAGATAATCCAAATGTGATGATTGCAACAATGAATAAACTCTAACCTCTACATTTATGGTAAGTGTACACAACTGTACTTTACTCATGTTGGTTAATACCAAGTCTAAGATATTTTCACCTCTTGTGGGGGTTTCAACCATCTGGTCCAAGGCATTTACATTGATGAAATCAAAGAATCTCAGCACATTTGTGTTTTGGCACAAGTATTTCTTCCAATCTATGGTGGGATACTTAGTCGCCCAGGATCAGGGTAAAGGGTTGAACCTTAATAGATTCGAAGTTGTCCAGATAGGTGGAGTGGGCATCTTGTGTCAAAGTTGGAGGCCTATAGCTAGCTATGATTTGAATAGGGGTCTTGTCAGTTAACTGTACCTGGAGTGTTTCCTGTGTATCATACTGTTTGACCAGCCTAGAGGTGTGCATGTCCTTCAGTTGTATTGCAACTCCACCTCCTTTTGTTTTGCTGCCCACGGTTTGAGGTCTGAATGAATGATAGAATGAGGAACCTGGTATGGCTGGGGTGTTCTCTGCAGCTTTGAGCCAGGTTTTGGTGACTGCACAAATGTCAGCTTCTTCCAAGGTTAAGAATGGTTGCAATGAGTGCGGTTTCATGTTTAGACTCCTAGCATTTAGCAGCATGACTTTTAATTTACGTTTTGATGAAATTTTCATGTTGGTAGTTTTGACCTCATGGCATTGCCTAAAAAATGCACTATGGGGGAGGCAAGAGCCTTTACCAGGAGCCTGAAGCCCAAGAGAGAGGCATGCAGACCAAAGAGTTCTTCAATCGGGGATTTTACTTTTTTTTTTTTCTTGCAACAGCTTCTTCCTTCTGTTGTAGAGTTTATGGCAGGGGACGACCAGATTGGCTTCCTTTTTTTGAGGGTAGCATCTTGGTTCTGTTGGGGATGGCACGATCCATGCACTTGTGTGTGTGGAAGTCTATGGGTTCAGTGCAAACTTTACCCCTCCCTCTCACCCCCCCCCCCAAAGAGCCCATCCCTGTACTGGAAGAATATTGAGCAACTAGCCTGGAGGTGTGGATATCCTTAATGAATATGGACACTCCTCCTTTAGTGTTTCGGTTCAGGTTAGGTGGCCGAAAGGTGTGGTATGAATTATAGCCTGTTAATGCAGGGGTGCTCCCTGGAGTCTTGACCCTGGTCTCTGTTACTGCACAGATGTCAATATCCTCTATTTTAAGGAGTGCTTCGAGTGAGTGCATTTTGAGGTTTAGACTTCTAGCATTGAGTAGCATTACAATCAGTTTTTGCTTGCTTGTACCTGCTATGGTGGTGAGTCTGTCGTTTGAACCTTGCCTAAAAAAGGCACTATAGGGGTGGCAAGAATCTTAGCCAGTATCCGGGATCCCAGGGGTGACAGATGCAGGCCATCTCTGGCAAAGCATCATCCTGAGAAATAGATGCCAAACAGGAGAGGACCCAGAAGTCCAGGCTAATACAGTAGGTCTTTGGCTAACAAAGTTCGCAGATGACTACAAACTGGGAGCCATAATAGAATCAACAAATGATGTGGACATTCTCAAAGGGACCTCACTGAGACTGATGCTTGGTGTCAGTCATGGCCTCAAGCTCAATGCCAAAAAGTGTATTGTCATCCCCTTTGGGAAAAACGCTGTACCCATGAACTAACACATAGGTGGTAGCCTACTTAACACCAAAAGTGAGACCTTGGGACACTAGTCTCTCCTTTGACAATCACATTGCCACAGTAGTCGGGGAAATCCTACGTGGCACACCTCATTGCCACAGTAGTCGGGAAATCCTACGTGGCACACCTCATCACTAAAGGGTTCTCCTCCAGAAAAAAATAGGTCAATCTGAAGTAGTTAACTTCATTTGTTCATCAACCTGTGGGTATCGGATCCGAATCGGATCTGAGCCGGCAGCTTTATTTAGCTAAGCTCCGAGCTCCTCCCCTTACCCATAACCCCCTGCCATCCCTCTCTGTCCTCCGATCTCGTTTGCCATGGTTTATTCAAGCATCTAGAACGAGTTTCCAAGCGTAGGGTTTCATGAGTTTTACAAAAATTCCCTTTTTTTTTTGACGGGGACAGCCTGCGCCTACGTTCCAGATAGTTCCCTTAGAGGAACAGGATGCGGTTGGTGAGGCATCCTTGGACAGCCCCCCCCGAGGAGATTCCTCACAAACGTAAGTGCAAGAGGAGGCATTTGGACTCACCAGAGTCCCTGACAGAGGACACAGACTTAGAGGAAGGGGAAGGTTCCCAAAGGTCACCCCCCCGAGGACGTCTCCTTCGGAGTCATTATGGAAATGCTTCGTATTAGAGGGGGGTGGTCAGCCCAAAAACCTTCCTCCGATGAGTCTGTGTTTCTGGAGGCGTTTGACGCAGGCCCATCTACCTCTTGGGTGTCCCCTCCCGCCGATCCCCTGGTAGATCTGATCACTACCAGGGCATGAAAGGAACCAGACACTGTGGAGCCCATACCAAAGAGACCAGACAAAATTCTCAGTCTACCCACAGATAGAACGGTCTGGAGCAAGGGTGCTCCGGTAGATGCCATGTTGGTGGCGGCTGCCACCAAGAAGGAACTAGCCCAGGAGAGTTCCTCTGTCCACCCTCATGACAAGGAGTCTCGGACGATGGACCGCATAGGAAAGCAGATGTTCGCTTCAGCCACCTTCTCAGTAAGGTCGCTGAACTATATAGCACATGTGATACGACTCCAGCGGGATCTCATCAAAGAATACGCTGGGTCGCCCCCAGAGTCCATGTCAGCCGAGGATAAGAAAACATTCTCAGCTCGAATGGCCACTTCTATGCGGCTTCTTTCCCATGCCACGGAAGGAGCCGCTAGATCTAGCGGAGTGGGCATTGTCTTACGGCGGCATGCTTGGCTCCGTCTCTGCGACTTTGCGGAACCCTTCATGGCATCCTTCGCAAATGCCCCTTTTGACAGCTCTTCACTGTTTGGCAAGACCGTCCGCGACACACTGGTCCAGAGCGAGAAAGACGGGAAGACGTCTGCCGTCGGGATCCGCTTCTCAGCTCCCCAGAGGTCCTTCTCCAGGAACCAAAGGGGACAAAAGAAGATGTGGTTCTGGAAATCCCAACAGTCCCATTTCGCTCTGGACCCCTCGTCCTTCAGAGGCAGAGGAGGACAGGGTGGACGCCGGCCCAGAGGCAGAGGGGGACTGAAGAATTTCGGGTCGAGAGAACCTTTTTCGGATCGGCCTGTGCAGCAGCCCTGAGGGGTTACCCAACTGCTCCACTCTGGAGGCAGTCAGGGGGCTTTTCTCGAGGCACCTAGCAGTTTGGGAGTCCATTACAACAGATCGCTGGGTGCTTCGAATCATATCCAGAGGTTACACTATCCCCTTTCTGAATCTCCCTCTCGGATCCCAGAGCCTTCCCTATGTCCCACCCAATCAAAGGGAGGCAGCAGCCACAGAAATAAAGCAGCTGCTAGAAAAAAGAGCAATCCAGCCCGTCCCCCAAGATCAATCTGGATCAGGCTTCTACTCCGGGTTCTTTCTGTTGCCAGAAAAGACGAGGGACTTAAAACCAATCCTCGACCTGTCCACTGTAAACCTGTCAGTTGCCAAAGAAAAGTTCCGGATGGTCACCATTCAATCCATTCTTCCACTCCTGCAGGAGAACGACTGGATGTGCTCTATAGACTTCAAGGATGCGTACTACCACATTTTGATGGACAGATGATCCAGAAGGTTTCTCTGCTTCCGGCTGGGAGCCAGCCACTATCAGTTCAGGGTCCTTCCCTTTGGTCTCACCACAGCCCCCAGGGTGTTCACCAAAGTGATGGCAGTTGTAGCGGCCCACCTGAGGCTTCAGGGAATACATGTCTTTCCGTACCTAGACGACTGGATCTTGACCGCCCCCACCAGGCATCTACTCTGTTCAGCCAGGTATTACTTCCTTCACTTGGCCTCTCATTTGGGAATCTCAATCAATCTCAAGAAATCCTCCCTTGAACCAACTCAAACCTTGGATTTCATAGGGGCCAGGCTAGACACAAACCTGTTTGAGGGCCTTCCTAACTCCGGACAGGCTTCGAACTTTGACACTCCACGTGCTGGCCCTCCTACAATCCCCGGCTCCTCCAGCAGAATTGGTCCTGAGGGCGCTAGGTTTCAGGGCTGCAGCCATCAATCTCTCACCTCTAGCTCGTCTAAACATGAGGGTCCTACAATGGGCCTTGCAGGTTCAGTGGTCCATCCTGCAACATCCGCTAAGTGCATCTATCTCCCTAAGTAAGGTTTGCAAGAAATCCCTACTCTGGTGGATCCAGTCCTCGGATCTCCGGGAAGGGCGCCCCTTCTCTATGGCCCCACCCCAAGCCACGGTGACCACGGACGCTTCTCGCCTCGGGTGGGGGGGCACTGCATGGGCAGAACCGTCCAAGGCACGTGGACCCACTCGGAGACCTTGTTGCACATCAGTGTCCTAGAGATGAGGGCGGTGCTTTTAGCGTTGCAAGCACTCCAGGCCTTTCTTCCCTTAGGGACAATTGCAATTCAGTCAGACAACATGTTAGTAGTCTGGTATATCAACAAACAGGGGGCAACCAGATCCTATCCGCTATGTCGAGTGGCCATGAGAGTTTGGGAATGGGCGAGCGCCACCAACCGCTTTCTTATAGCAACGCACATTCCGGGTCGGTCGAACATTTTGGCAGACAGGCTGAGTCGAACCATCCTCTCACCTTACGAGTGGTCTCTGAACCCGAGAGTAGCGAAGCAAGTCTTCAAGTGGGGTCAACCTTGCTGCGATATGTTCGCGTCGCCTTCGAACGCAAAGTGCAGCTAGTACTTCGCTCTACTTCCCCCACCAGGGGAATCCCCCAGAGACACTCTAGTCCATGTTTGGCCATCCGGTCTACTTTATGCTTATCCACCTCTTCCTCTCATGATAAAATTCTTGCAGAAAGCTCGTCGGTTGAGGAGCAAGAGTAATCCTCATAGCCCCATTCTGGCCTCGTCAAACGTGGTTCCCTTGCCCATGGTCTCGTCTAGTCAATCCTCCATGGATGTTGGATCCCACTCCGGATCTGATATCTCACCCCCTGGGGTTGACTATCTCAAGCTCACAGCTTGGTTGATCCATTTCCAATCATAGCTAGGACTCCCGGTATCTCCTCTTCTGTTAAAGCTATTTTAGTAGCCGCTCATAAACCTTCTACTAGAAAGGTCTATAAGAGCAAATGGAAACGTTTTTCGATCTGGGCGGAACATAGAAATTTGGATCCCTTTACAGCCCCGATACCAGCTGTATTATCTGTCATACTTGTTTGATCAAGGTGCCAGCTCCTCTACCGGCAAAGTCCAATTAGCAGCAATTTCACACTTTCATGTGGGAAGTGATCTCGGTTCTTTAGCTTCTTCCAAGATCTGCAAGACTTTCGTAAAAGGTACCTTGCTGTTAAAGCCTCCTGTTAAGGATGCAGTCCCTCCGTGGGATTTAACTCTTGTTCTCCAGGCTCTTACTGGCTCTCTGTTTGAACCTGCAGCTTCGGTGGATCTAAAATATTTGTCTTGGAAAACGGCCTTTCTCATTGCTATCACTTCGGCTAGAAGGGTTTCGGAGCTTCAAGCCCTTTGCTCCAAACCTCCATATCTGGTCTTTCATAAAGACAGAGTTTCCCTCAAGACCAATCCCTCCTTCTTGCCTGAAGTCGAGTCCAACATTAATCAATCTATCAATTTACCATTTTTTTTTCCCAAATTATCACAACAAAGGTGAATACAAATTACATTCTTTGGATGTGCACAGACAATTGAGGTTCTATTTACACAGGATTTCTGAACATAGGAAATCTGAGCAACTCCTTGTATCCTTTGCCTAAACCCTTTTTGGGTAAACCTGTGTCAAAAGCTACATTGTCCAGATGGATTTCACAATGTATACTTCTTGCATGTAAGAGTTCTGGCCGACCAGAACCTGTCGGAGTTCACGCCTGTTATACTCGATCGGTTTCCACTTCTGCTGCCCTTTTGGTCCAGAGTGTCCTTGGATGACATTTGTTCAGCGGCCACTTGGGCTTCATCCCATACTTTTATTACCCATTACAAGCTGGATATAATTTCCAGAGGGAGGGCGTCCTTTGGCTCTGCAGTGCTCCAGAATATTCTTCCATGAGGACCTCCCAAGTTTTTTGGTAGCTGGGGACTCTGTCCCACAGGTTGATGAACAAATGAAGTTAACTACTTCAGATAAAGAAGTTATGTACTCACCATAATGTTCCATCTGAGTAGGTAACTTCATTTGTCAGCAACCAATCCCCCCCTCCCTCCCCCTAACCTGTAGTTCGTCCTTTTTAGGATCTTTGTGCTTCCTGTGCCAGATGACATCAGGTTAGGATGTTTAGTTGATCCTTTGGTTGTAGTATTCTATAATGCTAAAGCAAACTCGGTCTGAGGACAGAGAGGGATGGCAAGGGGTTATGGGTAAGGAGGAGGAGCTTGGAGCTCGGATCTTAGCTGAATAAAGCTGTCGGCTCGGATCTGATTCGGATCCGATGCCCACAGGTTGCTGACAAATGAAGTTACCTACTCAGATGGAACGTTATGGTGAGTACATAACTTCTTTTTGTTCTCTCTACTCATCCCTCATCAGACCCATCATCGAGTATAATGCCCTGTTTGGCATGTACCTCGCAAGAAATCTGCAACAACTGGAAAGGCCACAGGAATACCTCACTAAGATGATTACCAGCCTCAAACAGATGCCATATGTGGACTGCCTCAAAAAAAAACTCCAGCTCTTCTCCGTCGCTTATCGCCTACTCAGACCTCTGCCTAACTTACAGAGCCATGTCAAACCCAGTTCTTTTGGACATGCTGCACTTAAAGAAGTCTCTCTATGCCACATGCTCCAGGGACCTGAACTTTGCCACCACAATAAACAGAACATGCTGGAGGGATAGATTCCTGTCCTAGAGACTTCCCATACTCTGGAACAGACTGCCCATTCACGTAAAGCAAAGCCCCTCATTATCCCTCTTTAAGAGGAATCTAGATAATTGGATGGGAAATAGGAAATTCACCCCGGGGATCACCTCTGTGGCTCTGCTCTACAGGGGTTCAGGAAAATAACTTTGACTGGCGAAAGCCAGGAAACATTTTGACTAGGCTTATATAGGCTCTAGGGTCGATAGGTTCATAGGTAGGTACTAGGCTATCTCTGGCAAAGCATCATGGTTCGTCATTCCTGTCATCCCAGGCTGTCGGGTACAGGATCCCCTTGGAATTACACCAGAAATTAAGCCACTTGTGAAAGTCATTCATTTTCTGTTTGTTTGAAGCATCATTCTGGGTGATAGTAGAATGCTGCTCAAGGTTAGGAACATAACCGCCTGGGACACGTACCCAGCAAGCTCTATCATGTCTGTCTTCATATAGTCCAGAGAGGTACGTCTCAAGTCATTCACTCCAACATGGACTATGACAGAGTAATAACCGTTCCTTTTGAGAGACTTGAGTGCATTGGTGATGAGGCAGATTCTGGCACCCAACAAACAACTGTGACTTTCTCCTTATTCAGCCTGGAGAGGGACACATCTGTGTGTGTCACAATGGAGTCGCCTATGACTAATATGTTGGGTTTATGTTTAGGCCTTAGTGGCTGCGAGACACAAGTGAGTGGACTGTGTGTGGTATGTGGTGTGATGGAGTCTGTGTGCATTTATGCCTCAAAGGTCTCTTTTGCAGAGTTATACCTAATGCAGCAAGTTTTTTTTCCCCACATAACATATGAGTTACCATAGTGGGCTAATGTTGCTGTTTTAAGGGTGCAGGCCTTTTCCCCCTTTTTACTTAACAGTTTTTCCACGTTTAGGTAATATTTTACATTATCCCTGGTGTATAGTGGTGGCACAAAGGACTAATATCCTCCTTGGAAGGTGGGATCGACAGGGTTTTAATCTTGTTTTACTGCCATTTTGGCACATTGTTGAGAGTATCCCTAGTGTCTAGTGTTCCCCCAATCCACATTGTGTTTTTTCTTGTCTTTATTTTATGTGTCTTTAAGGCATAATATGCAGCATATCCCTGTGGTCTACTTTCCATCCTGACAATGTTGCAGGATGTGGTCATTAGTCTATGTGAATGTGCAGGTGTGGCAGCCCCAGCCCCACCCCCACCCATCCATCCATACACAGCCACTTACCAGGTCACACTTATGCACACATCCACCCACCTAATCTACCCCCTCACTATTAACACCCTACTGCAACCTCCCAGACACACACACACACACACACACACACACACACACACACACACACACCACTACCTGTCTGCTAAACTTCCTGGCTTAACCCTATCTTGATGGATGAAATTGAGAAGCCATAAGTGGACAAGTTCATGGGAGGTTACTAAGCTAATGCCTGTAGCACCCTTACAAGCCTAGCCAAGTTCAACCCTTGTTCCTTTAAGGGTTTACAGATATGGTCTATGTTACTTTACTGAATCACTCTGCTGCATAAATGCCTTACCAAATGCAGTTCCAGGGGAGAGCACATGGCTATTTAGCATATGCCTCTTCTCCCAGAATGGTTCATTAGCATTTAACTTGGCTGCAGAGACAGCCCACTCCAGTGTTGCACAAGAAGCTCTGTACCATTACCTCTTCAAGGAAGCAAGATCAATGCATTGAAAAACTACAAGTGTAAATTGTTTCACCAGGACGGGATCATGGATTTACCTCGATAGTGTCCCAAATGATGAGTCTTACAGACAATTGCTACATCTTTAAAATGTATGGGTTCATCTATTTGGTCTACAGTGTACTACTACATGACTCTCTAGTCAGATGTATTAAGAAATTATTCTCATATTATTTAACCACCTGGTCTGACTATGCTCCTGTAAGTTTTCCTAGTTGTTGCAGCATCCTCTGATAGATTAAGTGACATCAGACAAGCCCCCTCTGAAATTACAGCAAGTTGTCTGCTGCTTCTGATTACCTTTGTATCTGTATTTCTGGACCTCCATATCTTCAAAATTAATTTGATAACTAAATCTATAGTGTTCAATCTCGCCGTTTGTTCTTACAAATGGGTGTCGGAGCAGATCCTCTGCTCCGAGTCGGCCGCTTAGCAAAGCTCTGCATCTAGGAGAAGCTCGAGACCAACCTACCTGCCACAATTCCCTCCCACAATTCCCTCTGTCTCTACCTCAGATCTAGTTTGCCGCTGCAACCGATCGCATCGAGTTTGAGAGCTCTGACCAACTTTTGGGAAGATAAGCTAATTTCTTGTTATACTTTCTTGTGAAATCTTCTGATTTTTTTGGGGAACTTAACTTTAGTGTGTGTGTGTGTGTGTCTGGATAGTTACTAGATTTAGGATTGATACTTGCAATTATTATTGCTGTGTTTGTGGACTTGTATCTAACTTTCTTGACAAAAGTGTTATTTGGTACTTGTACAGTTTTTCTCTACAGGATATGTCTGAAAAAGCCAAGTCTGGATTCAAGAGGTGTCAGTGTGGGCAAAAGATGTCTATCACTGACAACCATAGCTCCTGTGTCTACTGTCTTGGCCCTCTCCATCTACAAGAAGACTGTTCTATCTGTCATTCTTTTAGTGGAAGGGTCATGACAGACGCAGGAAACTTATTGATAGGGGTCTTTTGAAGCCTGCCTTCCAAGAGGCACTTGACAAGTCGGACCAGGCTTCTAAGTCCTTGAAGGGGTCGAAGACATCGGAGCCTACGTCATTGGCTCAGAGTTCTTTGCTTAAAGTTCATTCACCAGTTCCACAGGCTTCGGGGCAGAGTGTCTAGCTTCTTACTGTGACCGGGGCAGAGTGTCTAGCTTCTTACTGTGACCGAGCCTCGAGTCTTGGAACCGGTGTCGGAGCTTCCACCTCCTGCTATATTGAGGTCGGTACCGTCCTCTGTTCCTTCGACCCGTTCTTCCAGGCCCCTCTCAGACACAGACGTAGATCGTGTGGTGCAGAAATTAATGGAGAACACGGCCCTGTCCAAGCTCATTTCAGTCTCCTCCCAATTGGTGTCGAGACTCGAATGCCTTCCCTTATCTCCATCTGGTCCTCCTCCGAGGCCTACACAGCTTTCGGAGCCAGGAGATGTTGATCTGATGATAGTGGAGCCCTTGGTGCCGGAACCCTCCCTTCCTCGGTCGGCACCATTAACCTCGACTCCGTCGGAACCATTAGCGGACTCGCGGAACCGACTATCTCTCCTTGGCTCCGGGAACGAGAGTCGAACCGATCTTTTGGTGCCGACTCTCCCCCTCGGTGCCTCGGCACGGATCACTTTGGCTCCTTCCTTGGGGTCGATGCCCTTGGCCTCCTCGTCGGAGACACTTCCGCGTTCTTCGGAACCGGAGGACTCCTCGACTCGGGGTCCGGGGGCCTTTGACCTCATGAGGAAGGTATTGTCTTCTCAGACAACCACGTCATCGGAAGCAACTTCTCTCTCCCATAAAGGTCCGTTGTCTACTTCTGCACCCACGACTACCCATAAGCGTAGAGCACCAGTGTCTCAGCCACTCCCAGAGGGAGCCCCTTCTTCCTCGGAGGCCTCACCGGAAGCCCCTCCCGATGACGTTCCGAGGAAAAAGTTGTGCAAGAGGAGGCACTTAGATTCTCCACAAGAATCTTTAACATCGGATACTGACTTAGATGAGTCAGAAGGGTCCCCAAAATCACCCTCAGAGGATGTCTCCTTTGCTGACATCCTGGAGATCCTGAAGCAGAGAGGTGATTGGCAGGCCCTACCCCCTTCTGAGGATGAGTCGGTTCTGCTGAAGGCATTTGGTGCTCGCCCTTCCTCCTCCTGGGTCACTCCGCCCTTCGAGTTAATGGAGTTAATTGCTCGAAGGGCGTGGGAGGCACCTGACACAGTGGAGCCAGTTCCCAGGAAACCTAACAAATACGTAACTGCCCCTCAGGACAAGTCATGCCTTACTAAGGGAATCCCAGTGGACGCTATGGTGGTGGCCGCAGCCACTAAAAAGGAGATGTCTGAATCTTCCTTGTCTGTCCATCCCCCTAACAGAGACTCTAGGACCATGGACAGATATGGGAAGCGCATTTTCAGTTCAGTGACTTTTTCCATGCGATCGCTGAACTACTTGACACACTTCACACGATTACAGAGGGATCTAGTCAAGGAGTTGGGAGATACCCTCCAGGGTAATACAGATGCTGCTGTCTTGGACAAAGTTACAGCACAGCTCAACACCCTTACATCCATAGTGAACTTGTCCATGAGGCTCATCTCGTATGCGGCCGAAGGGTCGAGTAGGGCTGCAGCTTCAGAGATTGCTCTTCGTAGACGATCCTGGATGCGGCTGTGCTCCTTTGCGGAAGCCTTGAAGTCTTCCTTTACTACCGCCCCCTTTGATGGTGCCACTCTTTTTGGTCCCAAAGTAAAGGAGACCCTAACCCGGTGTGAGCAGGAAGGAAAGACTCTGTCTGCTGTCGGAGTCCGTTTTTCCACCCCATCCAGACCGTACCCCAAAGGGCAACGAGGTGGAAAGATGTGGTTTCGTAAACCCCAGGGTTCTTTCCCAGGCACACAGGGTGATGCCTCCCCCCAGAGGCAGAGGAGGGGGCAGAAATGGAAGACGCCGCTCTGGCGGCAGAGGGGGGTCCGCAGAACCAAGGTGACAGGGATACTATCCCTGGGAAGCCTTTCCAGCACTCCTGAGAGGAGGCCCGACTGTCCTGCTCTGGAGGCAGTCAGGGGTCGCTTAGCTTTATACCCTCGGGCCTGGCAAAGCCTTACTTCAGACAATTGGGTAAAAAGCATTACCACCAGAGGTTACAAAATCCCCTTTGTATTTCCCCCGTTACCACAAAGACGGTTCCCAGATGTACCACCCCATCTGCGAAAACCAGCAGCGATAGAAATCTCAAAGCTGCTAGAAAAAGAGTCATCCAACCAGTCCCAGCGGACCAAAGAGGATCCGGAACTTACTCAAGGTTCTTTTTAGTTCCAAAAAAGACAGGGGACTGGAGGCCAATTCTGGACCTAAGCAATCTCAATACATTTGTGAAGAAAGAAAAGTTCCGGATGGTCACGCTTCAATCGATCCTTCCGTTTTTACAGAAGGACGACTGGATGTGCTCAATAGATCTCAGGGACGCCTACTACCATATCAAGATGGCCAGAGTGTCCAGAGATCACCTGCGCTTCCGGCTGGGAGCCAGTCACTTTCAGTTTCGGGCCCTGCCCTTTGGTCTAACCTCAGCCCCCAGAGTTTTCACCAAATGCATGGCAGTGGTAGCGTCTCACTTGAGACACCTAGGATTCCGGGTGTTTCCATATCTAGACGACTGGCTCCTTACCGCCACCACCGAGCGTCAACTGATGCAGGCCGGGGATTACACAATCAGCCTTTGTGCTCTGTTAGGGATTTCGATAAATTTCGAAAAATCTGCATTACAGCCCTCACAGCATATTTAATTTATAGGCGCAGATCTAGATACCCGTTCTTTGCTAGTAAAACTACCTTCCGCAAGAATAGCTTCCCTACTACAACACGTATCTCTCCTGCTATTATCCAAGAAGTCCCCAGCCAAACTAGTCCTAAAAGTCTTAGGGCTCATGTCAGCTTCCCTCATTGCAGTTCCTATGGGGAGGTTACACATGAGAATTCTCCAATGGCTGCTGTTCACACAGTGGTCGTTCCAGCAGTTACCGCTGACACACGAGATTCAATTCCTGCACAGCACACCTGTCTTGGTGGTTACAGGATCACAACCTCATCAGCGGCCGACAGTTTGTGTTACCCAAACCAACGGCCACGGTGACCACGGACACTTCCCTGATAAGGTGGGGGGGCATCTTTCAGGGAAAGACAGTCCAAGGCGAATGGTCCAGCTTAGAGTACAACCTGCACATAAATGTTCTAGAGATGAGGGCAGTGTTTCTAGCATTGCAACACTTCTCCCCCCTTCTACCTCTAGGGACTATTGCAGTACAGACGGACAACATGTCCGTAGTCTGGTACATAAACAAACAGGGAGGAACCAGGTCTTACCAGTTGTGCAGAGAGGCGGAACCAGGTCTTACCAGTTGTGCAGAGAGGCCATGAGAGTTTGGCAATGGGCAGAGTCCACGGGCCGCTTTCTAATAGCAACGCACATCCCGGGGTTATCCAACGTCATGGCTGACAGGTTGAGCAGAGCCATCCTGTTACCTCACGAGTGGTCCCTCAATCAGAAAGTGGCGGAAAGGATTTTCCGCAAATGGGGCCAGCCTTGCTGCGATCTGTTTGCGTCTCCAATGAACACCAAATGCACAAGCTACTTTGCCCTTTTACCCCCTCCAGGGGATGTCCCCAGGGACGCTCTGATTCACGATTGGCCCCCGGGTCTCCTGTACGCTTTCCCTCCTATACCACTGATCCCGAAATTTCTTCAGAAAGTCAAGGACCAGGAGAGGACTATAATTCTCATTGCCCCATTCTGGCCTCTACAGATCTGGTTCCCCTTTCTTCAAGCCCACCAAATGCAGGAGCCCTGGATTCTGGACCCAGTTCCAGATCTGCTGACTCAATCGTCAGGAGCTCCTCACCCGTCGCTCCTATCCCTCAAGTTAGCAGCCTGGCTGCTCCGCTTCCCTACTTAGCCAGGTCTGACCTTCTCTCTCCAGCGGTCCAGAACATTCTGGTCGCCTCCCATAAGGCTTCCACTACTAAAAATCTATACCAGTAAGTGGAAACGTTTCATCCACTGGGCGACTACACAGCATTTGGATCCTTTAGTAGCCCCCCTAAACAAGCTTTTGGAATTCCTATCCATCCTGTTTCACCAAGGAGCCTCTACTGCCACTTTAAACGTTCAGTAGGCCGCTATTTCCAACTTTCACATAGGAGAAAACGGGGCTCCCATTATGGCTCATAGGCTTTGTAAAGCCTTCATGAAAGGGTCCTTTCATCTCAGACCAACAGTTAGGTTACCTACAGCTCCTTGGAATCTAAATTTACTCTTATCCCAGTTAATTTTACCACCCTTTGAACCAGCTTCTTCCTGTTCCTTAAAGTTCTTGTCCTGGAATACTCTTTTCCTAGTAGCTATCACTTCAGCCAGACGAGTATCAGAACTTCAGGCACTTTCCATCAAGCAGCCATATTTAATTTTTCACCCTGACAGGGTATCATTACGCACCAACCCTTCCTTTCTCCCTAAGGTTTGTTCGGTTGCCAACATTAATCGGTGTATTGAGCTTCCTACATTTTTCAAGAACCACTCCAACAACACAAATTGGATGTTCATAGGCAACTCGGATTCTACCTGGATAGAACTAAGGACTATAGGAAAGCGGACCAACTCTTTATAGCCTTTGCGGACAACAAAAAGGGCATGGCAGTGACGAAGCGTACACTTTCTAAATGGCTAACTGATTGTATAACCTTCGTGTATTCTGCTTCAAACCAGAATTTGCCCACCAAACCAAAGGGACATTCTACTAGGTCAGTTTCCACATCTCTGGCTCATGCGGCTCATCTGCCATTGGACACTATTTGTGCAGCCGCCACTTGGTCTAAACCGCATACATTCATCACTCATTATAAAGTTGATAGGACTTCCAGGGATAGAGCATCTTTTGGTTCCACTGCGCTCAGGAACGTTCTTCCGTGAGTCACTCAGGGTAACGGAGCTAGGGACGCTACCCATTTGTAAGAACAAATGGCGAGATTGAACACTCTCACATAAAGAAGTTATGTCCTTACCATAACGTTCCATGTGGAGTATTCATCTCGCCTTTGTTCTTACATCCCCACCCTCCCACCCTCAGGTCTGGAAGAACGTACGGATTTAGAAGTCTGGTCTGTTTGTCTCCCACTAGTGCTCTCTCTGTTGTTCCTACTGGCTTGAGCTAGTTACTGCTCCTTTTGTATACTTATGTATCCCTTTTATGCTTGATTACCTTTGTTATTGCTGGATCTGGTCTTGTTTTGCAAACTAGATCTGAGGTAGAGACAGAGGGAATTGTGGGAGGTAGGTTGGTCTCGAGCTTCTCCTAGATGCAGAGCTTTGCTAAGCGGCCGACTCGGAGCCGAGGATCGGCTCCGACACCCATTTGTAAGAACAAAGGCGAGATGAACACTCCACATGAAACGCTATGGTAAGGACATAACTTCTTTTTTTGTACATTTGCAGAACCACTGATTTTCTTTCCCTTTCTGAAGTTCTTAATCACTTTTCCTTATTTGTGATTTGCTGGAATGAGAAGCCAGTCTAAAGATCATTTGACTTAGTTTTTGTCTCATTTTGCCTGTACAATGGCTGCTGCCTCAACCTTTCCAGAACCTGATGCTTGGTGCCAGAACCATGGGTTCAAGCTCAATGCCAAGAAATGTATAGTTATCCCCTTTGGGGAAAAAACATGTACCCATGAATTACCACATAGGTGGCAGTACACTAAACACAAAGTGTGATAAGAGACGTAGGGACACAGGTGGACAGTGGTCTCACCTTCAATAACCACATCGCTACAACGGTCAGTAAATCCTTCAGTGTGGCACACCTCATCACGAAGAGCTTTTCATCCAGAAGGGAGGTCATTGTCCCACTGTACTCATCCCTCATTAGACCCATTACAGAATACAACACCCCGTTTGGTATGTACCTCTCAAGACATCTGCAACAACTGGAAAGGCCGCAGAAATACCTCACTAAAAGAATCACAGGCCTAAAGCAGATGCCGTATGCTAACCGTCTAAAAAAAAAAAAAAAAAACTCCAGCTATGCTCTGTCGCATATCATCTACTCAAGAGGCGATCTCTGCTTAACATACAAGGCCATGTCAAACCCAGAGTTGTTGGACATGCTGCACTTAAAAACAATCCCAATCCCTCAGAGCCACATGCTCCAGGGATCTAAACCTTGTCATCTCAGTGAACAAAACATGCTGGAGGGATAGGTTCCTCACCCAGAGACTCCAATAGACTGCCCATACATGTCAAGCAGAGCGCCTCTTTGGCCCTCTTCAAAAGGAACCTTGATGATTGGATGGGAGATTACCCAGGGATCACATCAGTTACTCTGCTAGACAGGGGTCCAGGGAATTGTTATGGCTAGGCTTGTATAGGCCCTAGGGCCGATAGCCTAGTACCAACCTATGAACCTTTGTTGATAGTTTTTAACCTTTTCTAACTCCATCAGCTAGGACTGCAATCGCCTGCTCACACCTACTCTCTACCCTTCTATATGCCTCCCCCATACTCTCCAATTTGAGCTAAACTGAACTTGGTAAGCTCTGTCACTGTTAGAACCATATTGCCAGATTTGCCATAGGCTCAACATATAGGACACATCACTGTCAAAACTTCAGTCTTCTTGGGTGAGTAGAACTGCCTACCCTACTTCTGTTCATTCAGCTTATAGTAGCACACACAATTCTCTACCACCCTGAAAATACTCTGGTACTCAAAAATATCATAAAGCCATACAGTAATTCAAGGCAACTACGATCATCCAATAAACTCGTGGTCCAAACCCACAAAGCCATTAACTCAGCCGGCGACTCCCTGTTTGCCAACGTTGTTGGTAAAACTTGGAATTCACTTCCCTCGAACCTTATTTAACTTTCTTCAAAAAAGGCCTCAAACAGTATTTTAAAAAGCACTGGCTTTGTCCCTGTACTAACCCTGATTAACCTCTACTTATTCAATGCCTTATTTAAATTAATATTGTACCCATCTCTTGCTCATAATAGCTTGCTGCAACCTGTTGTTTTTTGTATACTATTACACACTGTGTATATTGTGAGTACCTACTAGAGGGCTTTGTAAATATGTTTGACTCGTATCTTTGTTATCTGGAGCTTTTCTCCTCAGGCTTCTGCTGAAAATAGACATGCATCCAGTCAGGCTATCCCGGTCAACAAATGTAAAATAATAAAATAGTTGTTGCCCTTTATTACACAGTATGGTTTTTATAGTCTGTTTTGCCTGATCTTCTGTTCTGTTCCTTTGATTCCTCTCCTAGCCATTCTTTATCTGTTGTGGTTAAATTGTAATAAAACATTTTTTACTGAGCAAAACAAAGGGCTTACAGCATCAGTGCTAACTCACAGCTACACTCTGTGCAAGTACTTTCTGTTGGGGCTTTGTTTTTCTCACCATGTGCTCTCCTCACTGGTCCTAGCAGGCCTGGTTAGATATTCTGGACTGTACAGGAAACCCAAAACATTAGCTTAATTTACATTTTAGTAGACTGTAGAACTCTGGAAGTACAGTTAGAAACATAGTACAGAAAGGCTGAACGCATTTCAATTTGACTGCTCTAGTCAAGGGGAAGGAGGCACTCCCAGTAAAATCCTGTTTGAGATCTAGATAAATGTTATACTATAGATTTTTTTAATTAATAGTAATATTTTAATCTTTTCAGTATAGCCAGATAATGGCTCTTTGTTCTGGAACAAACTGTTGGCACAAGCCTCTCATTTTGCAATTTATATAATAGGGATGCTCGTGTATTCATAGCAGTGCATACTGGAAGAGTCTCATCTAAGGCTTCCCCTTTTCTCTTTGCTGTCCGAGTAGGAGTTGAGACACTGATGTTGCCCTAACCTACAGGCAGATTATAGATTTAAGTTACATGCCCTTGTGAAACTCAGGAGTTATGCCAAGATTCAGAATTGACTACAAAAGGAGATGCAAACATTTCCTACCTTGATTATCTAGGGTCTATATTAGAACAGCGAAGAGGCGTTTAATCGAATGCCTGTTCGTTGACACATAGAGCGAACGCTCAAAACAGCGATTTCTTTCCCTGGGAAAGAAATCGCTTGACCTTCCCCGTGTGTTTGCCCCTTTCCCCACTGTAGTGCAATCTTGCAGTTGGTATATTTAGTTAAGGGGGGTGTGGGGTGAAGCCCCCCACATTGGAATGTTTGAAAGTGTGTGCGTTTGTGTGTTAGTGCTACCAATTTTTCTTTCCCAGGGAAAGAAATCTGTGTTCTGAGCATTCGCGCTTTACTGCATTCGCTGTATATTTGTCGACAGAGGAGTTTGATTAAACGCCTCTTCACTGTTCTAATATAAACCAGATTATCTATATTTGTTGCAACGTATTGACCATGTAAATCCTACTTGACTAGTGCTTTTTTTTTTTTTTAAGAAAAGGTGAAGAAAAGAATTACCAAAGGTGTTCTGCTGAGAAAAACCTACAAAGAAAGTTTAGACATTAACAGTAGCAAAGACACTGGGGTGTTCTGTATTCTGTAGTTTCATTAAAAGTTCATTAGACCACTGTTTCAGTAGTATATTGTCACTGTTGTATACCACTCCACTAACATTTCTAAAGATGCATCTTTGCATAATTTCCTTTACTTGCTAAGTCTTATTGTCTCAGACTCTTAACCCATACCTAGTTTGTTTATTAGACATCTGTATATGCCTATATCAGTATATTTTGTCCCTGTTATAATCACAATATTCAGCTTAAGTTAAGATGAGATAAATCCTACGCATTCAGAAGGATCCTGTGACTCTTGTTTGCCAACAGGAGTACATCACTAAGAATCATAGCACTTGTTCTGTTCAATATGCAAAGTCTATGATTTTAGTTTATATGTCGTTAGGATACCATTTTAAGTAGTAAGTTGCAAACAAACAGGTTTTATACTAAATGGCATTGATGTTGGAACAACATGTCTGACAAAAATGAAAACGACAAATGCAAATGAATATACTTGAGCATTGTATGCAAGTAATACGACTGCAGGACTTTCCACTCTGTAGCCACATATTCTAATATTTTTCTTAATTTCTAGTGCCGGAGTCTGTTGAAGTGAATGCTACCTAGTATAACTCAGTATTCTTCTCATAACACACACAGCTGGTCCTGTCTTTGCATTTACATGACTAAGGTAGTATGAATACTGCATAATTACAAACACAGTCATTGATAGTAAACTGGATGCAGATTTTGCACATTTTCACATTGGTGGCTACATACTTTTTAAGATATTTCCTTTACATAAGATACAAGAGATTTTATCTATAATAAACACCAATATGAAGTGCAGTCACTGTGATATTCCATAAAAATGCCTACTAAAATCCTGTAGTACTATAATCACAGCCTCTTATGAACTTGCATTTAAACAAGATTGCAAGAATTAAATGGTGTGGGGTGCACAAGTACTTATATCCAAACCCATTGTGTTGGTAAATAAGTAAACATCTATGATGCTGTGATGTGCTACTCAGACACATGTCACAGTTAGTATTTGTCAGGCCATAAACATTTTAAGTGCAAATTAGTTTCTACATACCATCCATTTCCATTGATAATGGGAGGGAATTGGCTTTTGTTAAACAGTCGCCTCAGATTTCCCCTCCCTTCCACAGCCCACATCTCTCACTGCCTTCCATGGCACATGTCCTAGCTCTTTTTTTCTGCTGGTTGGGGGAGGGGGGGTCCCACCTCTCCAGGCAGAGGTATCTTTCTATCTCACAAGATCTGTAATATGACCTGTTTAAGAATGCTCATCACATGCAACTGCCACTGGAACTGTATTACACGAAGGAGAAATCTGTACTCCGTACGTGCTGATAACTCCTTATAGATCAGTGAGTACTATGAGGCATGGTCCAGTAGCAAGGTGGCTCCACTACCCAATTTTCTCTCGCATGCATAGCCTGTCCCACCCTCCTGAGGAGAGGCGAGCAGACATGGCCACCCAAACTTGAATCCATTAACTATTCCTTCATGGAATAGGAAATGAAAATTTAGGCCTATGACTAGGACTTTAACACATGACCTTCAGCAACCCTTGCTGATACTGATATCACTGAATCTAGACAAAGAGCCCGAATGCAACCAGTCTGGGTCATCCTTTACCAAATCTCTTCTCCTTTCAGCCAGGAATTACTGGAGTGTTTTTAAGGGTAGACAACTTGCGTGCACACACACACACACACACACACACACACACACACACACACACACACACACACACACACACACACACACTCCTGTAAAGGCATTATTTAAAATATGGAATGTGAAAGGGCAATTTAAACATTTTACAGTGACTTGAATCCAAGACCTTTAACACTCCTCAATTTTTCACTACTGCAGAACCACTGGAGAGATTTTAAGCAGCCATGGGCCAAGTCCATGGTTTTATCTTTAAACAACATGCTATGAACTCCTGTGAGAATAAAAGGGCTTTTTAAATTGATTTTCCAATGTTAGTAAATGCATATCAGCATTTGGTAAGTCAAGTGTTGCAATGTATTTTTCCACTTGTTTGGACTTATTTTGGCCATTTTCATAAATAAAAGAAGCATTGTAAACTTTTTTTATTAAGCCACATCCCAAATAAATTTAGTGTTTCCCACCATGATGTTACTTTGGGATAGTGTGTGTTGCATCCATGTGCTTTAGTAGGGCACCTTTCCATATGTGTGGTGGTGCGCCCCTTAAAATCCAAGGACAGAATGCAAGTTTTTACTGCATTAACACCACTAAGGATAAAGTTTACGGTCTTCCTCCGTTATGTCACTGTATGAAAAACAGACTTTTAAGAGGTGTTTTTTTTTCCTCCAAATTGAAGTTAAAAGTGTTACCTAATGGTCAGAGGTGCTGCTTGGAAGTTTTTGCACCATGTGCCGTGATGCAAAGGTAAGTTTAAAAAATGTTAGAAAAACTAATTTAAGGAAAAACTCATCCTGGTTGCTTATGGTCTTTTTCTTGAATTAGATGAATTGACCATTTGCATGAATTCATGAAGGTCCTGAGCCCAAGTCCCAGTCAAAGGCCTAAAGTTTCCTTTCAAATTCCATGATTTAAGTAATGCCTTCACAGGGGCCTTCAACTGCGTGTGTGTGTGTGTGTGTGTGTGTGTGTGTGTGTGTGTGTGTGTGTGTGTGTGTGTGTGTGTGTCTAATTTCCCAACACCTTTGTAATAATTACATCACTATGTTTTTCTAATAGCACAAAGCTGTAGCTTAAAAATTATCTGTTTAAAAACTTGCAGGGAGGCTTATTTTGCAATTTGTTATATTCGCTAACATAACTTTAACATAGTGCGCTTTTTTTTTTTTTCCTTATGACCCATCCAGGAATATGTAACAGCAACATTGTTATTTAAAAAGTATCTAATGTTCTTGTTTATGTAATACAACATTTTACTTGCCTGTCAGTGGTGTGGTTTGGTCACAAGAACAAGGCCTAATTGACGAGATGAAGCTAGCTATGGATAAACCTGCATTATCTAAGCTTAAATGCTATTATACTACAATTATAATGACATTATTTGAAGAAGTAGGCTGGCCACGATAGTTAGCATTGTCACCTCACAGCAAGAGGTTCTCCAGTTCAATTCTCTGCTGAGGTGCCTTCTGTGTGGAGTCTACATGTCCTCCCTGTGTTCACGTGGGTTTCCTCCGGGTGCTCCGGTTTCCTACCACATTTCAAAGGCACGCAGTAGGTGGATTTGACACCCTAAAACTGGCCATAGGTGAGTGTATGCGCGAGTGAGTGGTGCGAATGAACTACCATGACATGGCTAGTATTGAAAATAGTGACAACTAACATTTGTTTCTTGTGGAAGAATGTTTGGCTAGTGCATTTTTGCATTAACCTCAACAAACACGGTGCATATGTTGATAAATATGTGCCTTGAGTGGTAACTCAGTTTTTCCTGCATAAAATGCATTACAAAAATCACAGCATGATAGATTCAGTGTATTGAGCCTGCATTGGTACATGAATTCTAAAATCTCACCTTTTTCCTGTTCATGTATATAATTGCACTGTTTACAGTGTGTGCACGTTCTTGTATTGTATATATTGCATTACTGTCTAATGAAGGTGGCATTTTTTTTTTAAAAAGTATTCTTGATGTTAGATCATCTTTTAAAAAATATGAGATTTCTCATTGAAAATGTCCCTGGGTAATCCCATACCCCTAAAAATGTTCCAGCATTTATTATATCTTATTTCATCATTAGAATAGTGTACAACTAAGGATTGTTCAAACCCCTCATTACTTGTAAGTTGTCTTATCAGGTCTGACTTATCCAGTCCAAACCTTACAGTGGGTTTATACCTATTTGTTCTTCTGTTGCTTGTATCTGAAGATACCTTCTCAACCAAATTCATTGAGAACCCCTTTTCCATAAACATCCCCATTAGATTTTGGACTTGTACAAAGTAAATTATGTCACTGGAAATAATTCTAGATAAATGTATAAACTGACTTTTCACTATTCCCTTTTTTAATGAAGTAAATGGCGACTAGAATACTGCAAAAAAGTAGAACTGTAAGTTTTCTAACTAGCATTGTATCAAATGTACCTTCCTCATATTTGCATATTTTTATGTCAAGGTAAGAAATACCTTGTAAATGAATAGTGTATGTAAATCTCAAAAAGGTTTTTGTACTCTCCAAGCACATCAGAAATTAAAATTGTTCCTTAGATCCTGTCCAGATAATAAATATATTGTCCAAAAGTCTGTGATGGCTTTTACAATACCTATTAAATACTTCTCTTTTCTTGCCCCCCCCCCCCCACCACACAGTTGCTGTAAATGGGAACAGAAGGGGCTCCACTGCTACACCTTGTTGTTTGAAATGGTGCCCATCAAAAAATGCATAATTATTATGCAAAATTCTATGCATAGAATCCAGAATCGGTTAATGTTCAACGGTAGAGAGTTTCATGTCGCCAAATAATTTTGTCAGACTATTCCAGTGCAATGTCATGGGGATGACTGTGTATACATTTTTCACATCCACTGTGACTAAATAATATTTTTTTTAGTATCTGCTTGATGTATATTGTGTAAGAAATCAAATGAATCTCTTATGATGTGGATTGCCTCCCCAAAAATGTGCTTAATCTTTCCATCTGTGTACCTTCACAAGGGTTATATTTTTGATCCCCTGGCTGAAACTATTGGCTATGCAGCTGGATCCGCAATGTTTGAATGTACTTTGGGTACCCCAGATATTGATGACCTAATGGGTTGTTGCACCTTTTAAATTACTGGAACAAAGTGGAATTGATCTCGGTGTCCAATAATAACTCCTCAAAGAGCATATTAATTTTCCTGAAAGCCACACATTTCATTTCTAGATACTGGCTGATAGGTTTCAATGTCACTTGATACTTTTAACATTCTTCCAATATAGTCAAAAGAATCCATACCAAGAAATCCTACTCCATCTGGTTTCATAAATCTCACTGAGTTGTCCCTGGATAACCATGACAGTAAAATTTTCTCCTCATGGGACATATTGTAAAAAGTTCAGTATTTAGTGCAAGCTTCTCTGGGATACATGATAATGGCATTCAGTTCACAGGCATTGGTAAAATTGGTTAGTCAAAGACCTTTAACATCTGCTTACACATCAGAGAAGTAGATGCTGAAGAAAGGGCTTACCTAAAACAGAGTCCTGTGTGACTCCACTGATCTGTCTTTTATATGAGAAGCTAAAACTGACTCCTACTGCATGTATTAGACTGGAGGTCAATTTGCAACCCACTGTGTGACATGAGGATTTATGCTTAGACTAGTGAATCTGTTAGTGCCAGAATTGGGAATCATAATAAAGGACATAGTGAGATCCAGACAGGCAAATTTGCATAGTCACTGACCAATAGTCTCCTAGCACAATGGAGAATAAGAAACTCTATCATAGTATGAAATCTGTTTCATGTTCTGGTGTTTTGTCAGCAAAGAGGTGGCAGAAGCAATAAACGGTATATTTATATTTTGTAAAGTGATAGAAACTGTTTTAATCATTTATCACAAAGAGTATCAATGACATCTTTCTCTCTGCCCTTTTAGTGTTACTACACATTTTCTGAGTAATATATCATTAAACATGAAAGCCTGACTTGTAAAATATAGTCCTGACTAGCTGTTTTGCTTGTGATTTTTCAGGAATTTGGAATATTTACTCCTAAGTGACCTGCCTGGGATAAAAGATAAAGTCAAGACTGTTCAGATGCTTCAGACTGCATTGCCTGCATTACAGACAGAAGTGGACCTAGATTAGGAGAAGAGGGTGTTGTTGAAACTGCATTAAAAAGGGAAGCACAAGCCAGACCATGAAACAAACGTATGGCAGGAGTGTGAGTTTGTGGTATACCGTTCTGTGCTCCAAAATTACTAGTGATACTCTCACTGATGCATGGCACAGTTAAAGGAGATGGACAGGCTGACGTCTGAAAACAAGTGTTGAAATATCGCAACACTTTTGAATGATGTAAGACTTGATAGACAAATGTGTGTAATATATTGATCAGAAAAGCAGCTACTGTAAAATGGGTGGGTATACTGATGATATGTAAAATTGTAGTAAATATATTTGGTCTTTTTTTATGTATGATGTATGGTAGTGGCTCAGCTTTCATGAAACTTAAGTTCTCTTTAGAGAGGGATTCATTGAAAGAAACCACTATAAAGCTGTTTATGCACTTCATGGTATTTCAGACAGCTGTATTCTTTGCAAGATGGCTCCCCTTTGCTCTCTGAATATAAATTGTGTAGCAACTACAAATTTAAAACTGAGGAAATGGACTAAACATACTCATTCTGTTGATAAATACCAAAGCAAAAAACAAATTCCATTTTCACTATTACTCAATAGTTACCTGCTCATTTCTAATGCAGAAACCACCTTTGATGTGTAAGAACAAGCAATTTATTTTAAGCCAACTTCATTTTACTTCTTGCATAAATAGTCTTGTCAGGGAAGATACCTCTGCTTAAACTCATTTTTTTTTTTTCATTTTTGAATTACATCATTTGATTTTTTAAAGAAACGCGCTCCTAATTTTTTCTTAACAGCATTATTTTATTTTTAAGATAATTGGCATATAAATGTAACTGTTTTGTTAACTACACATTGTAAAAGTGGTTAATGATGCTCATACAAAGCTGTGACTGATATGTAACAACTAGTGGATATTATTCTTCTGGCCAGGCATCTAGAGCAGTCAGAAGGCCCAAGGTCAAGGTTACTTCCAGCACCATGGATATCAACAGGAAACTTCTATTTAAAGGAAAGGATAATCCTGCAATCTTCTTTTCTTTTTCACTGTTGATGTGAGCAGTCATATGTTTCTTCAGAGTTTGACAATTACTACCTGGGAAGAACTGAAAGAGTGATACTTACTTTTGACACTTGCTTTTAATTACCATTGTGCTCTCATTTCTTACTGACAGTTTTGTTTCAGGTGGCTGACATCTTCCCCAGGAAAAGGCCATCACAACAGATGTGCCTGTAGGAGGCATATTTCCCCCCCTAAGCCCTGCCATTTAATAGATCAGTAGTTCTGATAAAGCATTCCCTCCTCGGCTTAAACAAATAAGACACCTCATAAGGCATTCTAAAGCTAACTATGAATCCAAATTAGCCGCCTTTGCTAAGGATAACCATAAGGCCTTCTTTAGCTATGTCAGGAACTTTTAAAAGGAAAAACCCTGATCTGTGCAGAACTGGTTAATGGCACTACATATACTGATCCCACAGAAATACCCAAACTGTTAGCCAACAGGTTCAGTGAAAACTCCCCCCCCCCTTGTTTCCGCAATGCATCACCCAAAGCTTTCCTACCACCTGCCCTCTACCTAGTATCTCCAAGGAGCAGGTCATAAACGTGCTTTCCAAAGCCAAAAACACAGCCTCCTTGGGACCTGATAATATCCCAGGCTGCGTTCTATATGGATTAAAACAGGAACTAGCTGCACCACTGGGTACTCTTCTTAACTACAGTCTAAGTACTGCTGTTTTCCATTCAGCAGGTACAAAACCAGTGGTCATTCCATTACATAAAGGAGGTGCCTCCACAGAACTATAGACCTATAAGCCTGACCAGCTTAATCTGCAAGGCAATGGGAAGAATAATCTTGGACCATCTCAACAAAGACATAGGAGACCTCCAAATGCATGACCTGACCCAGTTTGGCTTTGTTACAGGGAGATCCTGCTTCTTGAATTTGGTGGACTTTGAGACAGTCACCAAAGCCCTGAACAAAGGCAAATCCATGCATATGGCCTACCTGGATGTGGCCAAAGCCTTTGACAATATTCCCCACTCAGGCATCACTGATAAACTAACCCAGCTGGAGATCAAACCCGTATATTGTCAGATGGGTTGCAAACTGGCTCACCGATAGAATGCACACAGTCAAAACAGGTGACTCTACCTTCACCAGCAGACCCTTAACCAGTGGTGTTCCACGGGGATCTGTGCTGGGACCTCCTACTGTTTGGAATCTACCTTTTGGATGTACAGGCTAAAACAAAAGGCCTATGGCTGACAGTTTGCTGATTGCAAACTGGGTGCATTCATAGAGTCCCCAGATGATGTCAACATCCTACAAGAGGGACTTACACAGACAAATGACTGCTGCCAAAGTCATGTACTAAACCTATCATCCCCTTCGGCAAGGGTGATGTCCCTGAAGATTACCATATTAATAACATACTAAGCATGCAATCAATGGTGAGATATTTGGGCAGACAGGTTGACAGCAAACTTTCCTTTAACCACCATGTTTCCACAGTGGTAAGAAAGGCTTTCTACATTGCCCACCTCATAAGTAAGGGCATTGCATCCAGAACAAAAGAGGTTATAAACCCCCCTGCACTCCTCACTCATCAGACCAATAATAGAGTGCAATGCTACCTTTGGTATGTACCTTACCAGGCATCTGCAGCAACTGGAAAGCCCTCAAAGGTCTCTTTCAAAGAAAATTCAGGGTTATGTTATACATTGACAAACTGAAATCACGGTCACTACATTCTGTGACAACTCGGAGGCGACCTCTGGCTTGCATATAAAGCAATCTCAGATCTTGCTCTAATGGAAATGCTACACTATCGTAAATCAAATGGTGCAAGATGCACTTGCTCCAGGGAACTCAACCTAGTATATGACATCAACGGAGAGACATATATGTCTCTTGTGTTTCCCTCTCCTCTGGAACGAACGTCCAATTCAGGTGAAGCAGAGCACCTCACTGACCCTATTTAACCATAATCTGGTGACTGGATAGGAAACTGCAAATTCACCCCAGGAGTTTCACCTATGTCCCTCTTGGACAGGAAAAGTAGTTGACTTAATTCCACTTAAAACCTTGATATACTTGGGAACAGGGGTTGTACTTGGCTAGGCTTGTAAGGGCCTTGGGGCCAATAGCCTAGTAGCCTCCTATGATTCTAATACTGGCCAAAAGACCTATCAGAATGCTGAATCTGGCATTGTTGAGTAAACTAGTGAACCTATCCAAGACTAAAGAGATGTGTTAAAACTGGACTATGACTTGGTCTTTCTTATAGAAAAAGGTCAGCTTGTTCCACTAAACAGCAATTGAGTAAGAAATGGATTTATTTTTCCACACAGGCCCAATTTAAATCTAGCATGCCTATGTCTAGAGATTTTGCTACGTTGAAGCAATTCTAGGTTGAAAATTGACTTTGGTTCCTCATCATTTAATGCTTTATAGGTCAAACAAGGTTTTCCTCTTAAATATCTGAATATCTGTAGCAAAAGAAATATAGACCCAATGACTGGAGTCTTCCAAAGAAGTCTATTTTAAAATGTCTAGTTTGCTGTAACAAGGAGCATATCACCATCTACGAGCAATGTAAGATTTATTTATAAGAAGGAAGCACTAATAATTCCTATAGCTCTACTGCAATCACCAAGACATGAAAAATCAAATAAAAAATCCAAGGAAGGTGCTAGTAAAGGAGTTTGCAGGTGGAGAGTGTGAGGCATTAAAGAAGGAATCAAAATATCTCAAACCTAAGATAACCTCTTCCTCTTTCGCCCAGGTGCATCTGCCCCAGTCCAAGTTCTCAGTTCTGCTGTTGCTGCCTCTGTTTTACCCCTTTAAGAAAACCAAACCTCAGAAGCTAAGGTTTTAGTTGCCATGTCATAACTGGACTATTTTCTGATTGGTCCAGGGAAAAGAAAACAAAGATGCAGACATTAACAGGACAGTCAGATGTTTATTTACATACCAAGAAAGATAAATGAGGTAATGATATAACAGTGCAAGACTGCAGGTGATGACACATTTTATCCATGCAAATTATACATGTTATGATTTCACAAAATTTGAAAATATCAGTCTCCAAACCTCTGCGTGTTAGAAAGCATTTATGAGTGGCAAAACTGTGTGTAGAAAATGGCACCCTTCATTTGCCTGTAGGTTACAAAGCTGTTATTAATGCAAAATTGAACATATTTTTTAATATTTATAGCTTCCTAACTTAAAAAGCATGTATCTTAAGAATGCCTCCACTTTGATGATTTTTTTTGCTTATACCCACTGCTTACATATATCATACCCCCAATGTAGTCCATTGTTTGCATTCTTAATTTAAATGTGGAAAATGCATCCTTTGCAGATGCTCATTAAAATTCCATCCTTATACATTTCACTCTGATAGTTTCACTTTGTGTACTTGGCAAATCATGTCACCTTATAGGTGTACTAACTTCTGGATAACTTACAGGTAAAACCCTTCTTCTCTCTTGGGTTTAAAAAAATAATTTCTGGTTAATTCCAGGGGCCTTCAAAAAAAACGTCACACTTTAA